>NC_057804.1:142624459-142924459 GCF_018294505.1 Triticum aestivum
GACAGTGGACCCGTTCTGCTACATACGCACGACTAGTAGCTCGGTGATTCCATCGAGGTTTGGGGGAACTGAATCTGGGCCATCGGGCCGCATCCTCCCCTGGTCGGGACGGCTCCTCTGCTCTCCTCGGCCGTGGGGGCGCGGTCCCAGCGGGCCCAGTGCCGGTGGTGCCAGCCAGGGCGCTCGCTGGAGGCACCCTGCTGAGTCTCGGGCGGGCTCCTGGTCCCGGCGAGCGAGGCAGCGAGAGTGGATCTGCTTGTGGAGGCGAGAGTGGTCAGGTGTCCGCGGATCTGCAAGTGGGAGGTCGCCGGAGCGGAGGCTCCGGGGCGAGGCGGTGTTGGGCGCCGTGCTGGCCGTGTGGACGGCAGTACACGGCCGGTGGTGCGTGCGAGGGTGGCTGCAGCTGATGCACGGGGTGCCGGATCTGACCAGTCGTGGTTGAATCTGGCTACTGTGATGGTGGTGGTCTGGCTCGGGTTGGTGGTTGGAGGTGCAGCGCCGGATGAAAACCTTGCCGCCAGTTTTTTGGGCCGGGGCAGGCGACGGCGACGCCTGTGGGCGCCGCTTCCTTCTTGAAGGCGTCGCTGAGGCGTTCCTGCTCGCTCCACTACACAAGGATGCTCGGGGGAGACCCATGATCCCCTGGGATCGGACGATGATGGCGACGCATGGTCGCACCTCTTGGGGCATCGTTTCAGGAGCTCCTTACTGGCCGGAGGGACCAGTGGTAGATGGGGATGTCGCTCGTGCTGCTTGGTTGTGTCCATCCGGCAATGAGGGCGGTTTGGCTTCTGTGGCAACGATGACGGTGGTGGACATCGTCGGAGGCGTGACATTGGTCGTGGTAGTCGGCTCTTCTCTGACGTGTCCGTAAGATACCTCGGCTGCTTGTTGCCATGAAGTCGAAACTGCGGTGCGGGGCACCGGTGGTGTACGATGACGGATGGCAGGCGGTTCGTTCGGTAATCCTCTGTGACGTCAACCTTGCTTTGTTCTGCGTAGTTCTTCGTCGAAGTCGGAGCTGCGTTGTCTTGCTGTGGGTGGATGACGTTCCGCCTTGTAAGAGTAGTGTTGTTCTACAGCCAATAGGGTTGTTGTTTTTCTTTTTCTTTGATCTTCGGATCCTTCCCATATTGTTTCTTCCGCTGCTTTCTGCTAAATCTAATTGAAGCCAGCAATTTGCTGGATCTTTAAAAAAAATTAGTCTGATGATGTACTCCATGGCTTTTCTTGAGGGGGCATGCGCATGTGCAGAATTTTGGTGTGCCAAACCTCCGGCGATTGCGGTGCGATCAGATCCAGAAGTCGCTATTTGCTTCCGGCAATCAGCACTGAATTTCTTTTGACTAGAGTCTGGAGTATTTTTTTTTTGAACCCAAGAGTCTGGAGTACTTCGAAAGTTCTAACCCGTAAAGCACCAGAACAGAAAGCAAGCGTGTACTAAGAAATAGAGTTTTTTTTTTGCCATGATACTAAGAAATAGAGTTAATAAACGGTACAACTGTGAACACGGAACACTCAAATCAAAAGGTTAAGGTTCAAGCTAATTAACTAAGTGGGTGCATGATTGCTGCCCAAAAGGTATTATACTCACTGAAAAAAATAGCACGCTATAGCGTATTGAGAATTGTCTCGCTAAATATATCGGTGTACAATGTCTCGATAATAGTACGCTATAGCGTATTGAGAATTGTTTCGCTAAATATATCGGTGTACAATGTCTCGATAATAGCACGTTATAGTGCGTTATAGCACGCTAATAGAATATTTTAAAGTCGTCGCTGCTTTGTTGTAGCGCGCTATTTTTTTCATTGTTACTCCACTTTTGACTAATGCATCGTACGTATATGCTACCTTGAGGAGAGAATTCAGGTTGAATTGTCCATGCTAAGATATAGATATATAAATGTTTTGACCATAACCACCATGCATGCCTCCAGTTTCTAAGGATGAGCATGGGCCAAATAGTACCGCCGGAGACCAGGTCAGACGTCTGTATGTCCCCGAAACTTGAAAAAACAATTATGAGAAAAATCAGCAGGCAGGATGGTCGAATCATCATCTCGTTCATGATCATGTACCGGTAGGCAGTAGCTAGGCTAACCTTGACATTTGTTGGATGGTGATGCAAAAAATAATTAAGAAAATCATAATCGGGTTAAGGCTGGTCAGTGGAGTGTATCATATACTAATATCATACGTATGATACAACATCCACAATGCATAGTATCATAGGTTAGTATCATAGGTGGTCTCATTTATTGTCCTGTATGATAGTATCATAACATTTATTAGGATACGGTATCTATCTATGTTATTACAACCTCCTCTCTCTTCTTTAATTATATGTCATATAAGTATGTGTGCGAGTCCCAAGTGCATGTTACAGGTTATGTTACCGCCAGCCTAATGCACTCTTCCTGTGCCAAAATGTCGCCTTAAAGTCCATGCGAGTGTTACATTAGCACGCTGATGATTTTCTTGATTAAATTTGACCCAGAGAACTATGTAGAGTAGTAGCTAGCAAACACCGTCCGTAGCACAGGAAAGCAACATGAGTAGACGGAGACATGCTTGCACCAAAACTGTACCATGACTCTTACTTAACCGTGCCGATGGCACAGTGTCGGCATGCAGCTTTTTCTACCAAAACTGTACATTTTTCACGAGCTACGTTACATATGCATCTGCTGTGAAACGCGTAATTCCAAAGCGCCGCGCCCGTTTGGATCAACGCTCAAAGTCCACCCGAGTAGGTGGAGACGATGGGGGCATGATGATGCAATCTAATACTAATATATGATGGCAGACTGGTAGCTAGGATAATCATGGCCAGCGGCGTGAGCTACCTTTTCTTCCTATAAATACCGGCCGCCCCGCGTTCCTCCACCACATCCAGCAAACAAGCTTCTCAAGGCACTATCTGGCTGACTAGCTAGAATAGACCGCTCGATAGAGTAGCATCATAAGCAAACACCCATAGACCGATCATGGCGGCGCGCGCCATTGTTGCCCTCTCGCTCATCCTCGCGCTGGTCGCCATAGCCAGCGGAGGAGCGTCGGCGCAGCTGTCGTCGGGATTCTACTCCCGCTCCTGCCCGGGCATGCTCAAAGCTGTGCGCTCGGCGCTGCACCCGGCCATCGCTAGGGAGCGCCGCGTGGGCGCCTCCATCGTCCGCCTCTTCTTCCACGACTGCTTCGTCCAGGGCTGCGACGCCTCGCTGCTGCTGGACGACGCGCCGGGCCTGCGCGGCGAGAAGAACGCCACACCCAACAAGAACTCCGCCAGGGGGTTCGAGGTCATCGACGCCGTCAAGGCGGCCGTCGAGGAGTGTTGTCCCGGGGTCGTCTCCTGCGCCGACATCCTCGCCATCGCCGCCGAGGAGAGCGTCGTCTTCGTAAGTATCCATACATGCATAGTCTTTTTTTTTGCGAAGTCTAACACTACTGTGACATGCGTTGTGTACGTGTAGCTGGGTGGCCCGAGCTGGGAGGTGAAGATGGGGCGGAGAGACTCGACCACGGCGAGCTTCAACGGCGCCGAGAACAACATCCCCCCGCCGACGTCGGGGCTCGCAAACCTTACGTCCCTCTTCGCCGCGCAGGGGCTCTCCCAGAAAGACATGGTCGCACTGTCAGGTAGTACATACATACATACATACATATACGTACATGCAAAATAAACCGTACGTACATCGGTACATATCCCAAATCAACCGCTGACATCTTCCATCAACTTTCTTCTATGTACTTTATTTTCAAAAATAATTACGCACTCTTCTTCCACGACTGCTTCGTCCAGGGCTGTGACGCCTCGCTGCTGCTGGACGACGCGCCGGGCCTGCGCGGCGAGAAGAACGCCACGCCCAACAAAAACTCCGCCAGAGGGTTCGAGGTCATCGACGCCGTCAAGGCGGCCGTCGAGGAGTGTTGTCCCGGGGTCGTCTCCTGCGCCGACATCCTCGCCATCGCCGCCGAGGAGAGCATCGTCTTCGTAAGTATCCAAACATATATAAAGCCGTGCTTAGCTAGCTTGTACTACTCTGACATGACATGCGTTGTGTACGTGCAGCTGGGTGGCCCTAGCTGGGAGGTGAAGATGGGGCGGAGAGACTCGACCACGGCGAGCTTCAACGGCGCCGAGAACAACATCCCGCCGCCGACGTCGGGGCTCGCCAACCTTACGTCCCTCTTCGCCGTGCAGGGGCTCTCCCAGAAAGACATGGTCGCACTCAGGTGGTACATATATACATTTTTTTTTGCGGGCAATCCAGAGAGCTTTTATTCAAATAAGAGCATTCCTAGGACAGTCAGCCATGAGGCTGGTCACTAGGAAGCTAGGAGTTACATCCATCCAACAGTCGGTCACATTCAGAGTGCAAGCATGCTTAGCACGGAGATGCGCCGGTAGGTTTGCTGATCTAATATGCTGAATATCAAAGGAAATGAAGTGATTACTAAGCTCTCCTATTTCTAGCAGAATCGGAGCCACAATTGAACGAAAACTGTGACGAGTGTTCCAGAGTGTCACTAACTCCGCGCAGTCAATTTCCATTATCACATGCGAGATGCCTCGAAGAGTGGCGAATAAGACCCCGTCTCGCAGAGATAAAGCTTCCATAATCAAGGGGTCTGAAATCCCTATATATGGCTTGCACCAAGAACCTAACAGAGCTGATGAGGATCGGGCGACACCACCTGCGCCGCCTCTCCCCTCAGCAAAGTTCAGTGCACCGTCTGTCGTGATTTTTACCGTAGTATCATCAGGAGGTCTCCAACCATAGCCGGGCGTAGCCGCTGCCTTACGTGGAAGTTGAAGAAGTGCAAGGGCCTCCTTGATCGCTCTAATTGTCGATGTTGGATCCCTTCCCTCTTCGCCATGCTTGATACGATTTCGAGAGTGCCATATGGACCACATTACGGTGGTGATTTTTGCTCGGTCATCATCAGAAAAACGGGGATCACATGTGATGTCGCGAGCCCATGAGTCAGGATGGAGTCGGGGCAGCCTGATGTCAAACCAAGCACATGCCTCGTCCCAGAATCGTTGCGCATGAGAGCAGTGAATAAGAGCATGCTCCAGATCCTCTCTCATCGCTAAGCAGACTTTGCATCGATTAATTGGTGCAATGTGACGATAGTTGAGAGTAGCTTTATCCGGAAGAATCCCACGAAGAACTCTCCACCAGAAAACCCTCACTTTCGGTATGACATTCAATTTCCACAAGGCCTTCCACAACTGATGATCGTCCACTGAGGTTCCGGTAGCCCGTCCCTTCCTCCAGAGCCAAGCGCTCTTTATGAGTCATTAGAGCATGGTACGCTGTCTTCACCGTGTAGTTGCCTGATTTCTCGAATGCCCACGCAAATGAGTCCTCACCTCCCCCTTGCCTGATCGGAATGTTCAAAATGGCATCGGCGTCCGGGGCGACGAAAGTGTCCCTAACCACATCTTGCCGCCACGACCACGTGGTCGTATCAATAAGCTCATGCACCATTTGAATGGTGGTACTTGGCGGTTTGAAGATTGGTTTCATCGAGATCGTTCCAGCAATCCATTTGTCATTCCATACTGAGATCGTACTGCCATCAACCACTCGAGCGATCAGCCCAGCCCCTAGAGCCTCCCTTCCCGCCAAGATTGCCTTCCAAGTGGCCGAGGCCGACTTTGGAGCAGATGCGTGCATAAAATCTCCGTCGGGAAAGTAGCGGCCCTTGAGCACTCTAGCACACAGCGATGTTGGGTTTGTCATTAATCGCCAACCCTGTTTGCCCAGCATGGCAAGATTAAACTGATGTGGTTCACGGAACCCCATCCCTCCTTTGCACTTAGGTGTGGCCAACTCGTTCCAGGACACCCAATGCATAGATTTTTTATCCAGAGAACTGCTCCAGAAATATTTTGCCATAGGAGAAGTTAAGCTCTTGCAGACTTTCTTTGTTAGAAGGAAAGTACTCATTGGATAGGTCGGGATAGCCTGGACGACCGATTTCAACAGAACCTCGCGGCCGGCACAAGCTAGTAGTTTTTCTGACCATCCTTGAATTTTTCCACGGGCTCTCTCACTGATGTGTTCAAAAGTGCCGCTTGTGATGCGTCCCACAGCAGTTGGGAGGCCGAGATACTTTGCGTTGAAAGCTTCAACTTGGATATTCAGAGTTGACTTCCAAAGTTGCCTCAAAGAATCAGGTGTGTTAGAACTGAAATAGATAGCATTTTTTTCACGGTTTACACACTGACCTGAGGCCTCACCATAGATTGACAGAATGTCATTGAGACAGATAGCACTTGGGTTGCTTGCATTAATGAAGATCAGGCTATCGTCAGCAAAAAGTAGATGAGTTACCCAAGGTGATCTGTAGCTCACCCTTAAGCCTCTATCCACAACACCTCCATTGTAATACTTGAGCAATGAGGAAAATCCTTCTGCACAGAGAAGAAATAAAAACGGCGAAATTGGATCTCCTTGCCGGAACCCTCTTGAAGGCGTGAAAAAAGGCAGGAGCTCGCCATTAACCCGCACAGAGAACCGGACAGAGACACATTTCAAAATAAGCCTTACAAAAGAAATATTGAAACCAAGCCTGATCAATATTGCTTCAAGGAAATGCCACTCGACACGGTCATATGCCTTCATCATGTCGAGCTTGACCGCACAAGAAATTTTTTTGCCTTTCTTCCTTCTCTTCATTGTGTGCACACTTTCATATGCAACTAGGACGTTATCAGTGATGAGTCGGCCAGGTACAAAAGCGCTTTGCTCCTCGCTAATAACGCTATCCATGATACCTCTCATTCGGTTAGTGATTGCCTTGGCCGCTATTTTATACAAGACCGAACAGAGAGCAATGGGGCGATATTGGGAGATCATTTGGGGGTGTCTAACCTTTGGTATAAGGGTGATGGATGTATCATTCAAGCCAGATGGTAATTCACCTCCATTTAGGAAGTCCATAACTGCCTGGGTCACTGCCTCGCCCAACAGATCCCAATGTCTTTGGTAGAACCCAACAGTGAAGCCATCCACCCCGGGAGCTTTTGATGGCACCATTTGAAATAGCGCCGTCCTCACCTCTTCGGGAGTGTAGGGTTTTGTTAACTCATCATTCATGGCCTCTGTCACTTTGACAGGAACATGAGATAACAGATTTCCCGCGTCCGAATAGCCCTGTGACTGGTATAGGTTTTGATAGAAGCTCTGCACTTCAGCCTTATCCTCGTCTTCGTTCGCGCACACAGATCCATCAGCCCTCGTGAGTCCCTGTATTTTGTTCATGCGTTTCCGCTGGGAGGCTTGCGCTTGGAAGTATGACGTATTGTGATCCCCCTATCGGAGCCAGGGGACGCGAGAGCGCTGCCGGAACCACACTTCTTCCTGGTGGAGTGCCTCCTTCAATTTCTGGACTATCCTTATCTCTTCGTCTGATGGGCCCCTACCCATCGAATGACACCGGATGCGCTCGAGCTTCTTCTGAAGATTGCGGACGGTCCGTGTCAGAGAACCAAACTCCTTAGCTCCCCATGGCACTAAGGTATCCTGGAGTGTACCCAGTGCGTTGCTTATACCACGCAGCCCTGGTGTATGTTGGATGCCTCGCCATGTATCAGCCACTAGACGATCATAATCAGCATGCGTTTGCCAGACGTTCTCATATCGAAATTGTTTCTTGTTTTTTGACCTCTCTGACAAACTTTTGTGAAACTCTGTCACAACAAAACAATGATCGGACTCGACAGACGGGAGATGCCTGACCCTTGTATGTTGGAATAATTGTCTGAACTCTTCGTTTGCAAAGGCTCGATCCAGCCTTGCCTTAACGTTTGCCTCTCCGGACTGGTGGTTGTCCCAAGTATAAGCTGTGCCGGACCAACCCAAATTCTGGATACATCGGTACATAATCCCAAATCAACCGCTGACATTTTCCATCAACCTTCTTCTACGTCGCCCGCAAAAAAAAAAACTTCTTCTACGCCCATGCAAAAAAAAAACCTTCTTTCTACGTACTTTACTTTCATATATATAAATAATTACGCACTCTCAGGTAGTACAATTTTGCAGTTTGCACTCCGAACCAACATAATTTGTCATGGCTAAATAATATTTTCCTTTGCTGAAGAAGCAAGCTAAAATTCTGTGCTACTTTCTCAGACTGTTAATTTCTCAATGGAGTCGGTAGCTTTCTAGCCGCGAAACAGCTGGTATCAACCAAGGAAGCAGCTTCCCTGACGTACGTTACACGCCGTTGGGGACACTAGCATGTGGGGCTGATTCACAGCGAGCCCACCTGTCAATCGCCGAACGGCACCCTGCCGCACGGCAGAAGATCCGCGTCCATCAACCAACGGTACTAATGGCCACGTTTTGACTCCAAAGCTCAAAAATTCTACATAAGACAAAAATATACTACTTTACAGGTGATGAGTTACAAAGTTGATCGATGACTAATTACCACTCACTTAACATTCGGTCTGTCCGCTTAATTTGTAAGGCTGGACAACGTCAAAAAAATTGTTCCTTGGTCACTTAAACATGTGGTACTAATTAGGGAAGTTGGTGAATGATTCCTACCGATGGAATGACAAAAGAGTAGCTGAAAATCCGGTAACATAACTTGAGCTGACGGTATAACTTGTGTTCCAGGAGCCCACACAGTCGGCCTAGCACGCTGCACAAACTTCCGGGATCACATCTACAACGACACAAACATTGATGCTGGCTTCGCCAGGAGCCGCCAGACAGGCTGCCCTCGCGCTACCAGCTCAGGGGACAACAACCTGGCGCCGCTAGACCTCCAGACCCCGACTGTCTTCGAGAACGACTACTACAAAAACCTCGTTCAGAAGAGGGGCCTCCTGCACTCAGACCAGGAGCTCTTCAACGGTGGTGGTGCCGACGCGCTAGTCCGGGAGTATGTCGGTAGCCAGAGCGCCTTCTTCAAGGACTTTGTGGAGGGAATGATTAAGATGGGGGACATCACGCCGCTGACGGGATCCAACGGGCAGATCAGGATGAACTGCAGGAGGATCAACTAATTATAAGATTGTTCTCCACATTTCGCAGCAACAATCCGATGTTGTTACCATGCTTGAATTCATGATGATTTGCCCCTTTTCACTTAAACTCCTTTGTTTCCTATTCTTTTAAGGATAAAAGGTTAAAATATATTACAATACTGCCCTTTTGTGTCATGTTCATGGAAGAACTGAATATGGATGCACTGACGAAAGAACAAAGAGCAAAGTGAGATATGGAAAATCAACAATTTCAATGTATGGAGTGGCAAATACTGAAATTATTAAGTAAAGAGGGGCTAAAGATCAAATCCCACATGCTTGGAACTCAAGTTATGATCAACTCTGGTAAAGTCCCCACCACACACTACCGACAAAGAACCCATGGTTCCCTCCCTCCGCCCGCCACTTATAAAGATATCACTTGGAAAATAAAAACACTTGGCACAAATCATGTAGAACATGACACCAACAAATAAAGTATGATATGCAACAGAGTTTAAGCATGATATCGCACAAAGAACAGAGTTTACAAGACATACACGAGATTATAAGTAAAGACGCAAGTCTTATAACACAGACCACACGTTTTGTCATCCATTGGCATCAAAGACATCAAAATGTGAGAAAAGTTAACTGCACAGTCCACTGAACTATGCACTGGCAGAAGAAGGGGACCTCTCTTCATCTTATGACCTCCAGTAACTTCTCAGTCTTCATGTGCTACATAGGCAGTTGGGAATGTCCATTTATCTTCCATATTTAAATATCTAGCTTTCACTAACACATTTCTCTTAACATGCAAGCATGTCATCTCAGCAAGCAACATGCATGAGAAAATGCCCACCTCAACATACAATCATGCATAGGAGAAAACTCAACTCAACATGCAAACATGCATTAATTTTTATTTCATTAGGTTATTTATATTTAATAAATATTTTAACTATACAATAATCATTAGAAAATATATTTATTTTTAGTTATAGTTCTCATATTATTACTGTAATCATGCATAGGAAAAGGTCCATATCAACATGCAAACATGCATGACAATTCCATTCTATTATGCTATTTATATTTTACAAATATGTTACAACTATACAACAATCAAACACAATCAAATATTACTCCAAATATAATGTTTCATACAATCAAATATCATTGAATTATATTGCAAAATATTTCCACAACAACGTGCGAGGTTATCTAGTTTTAAGAAATAGAAAGGAGCTCAATTGCTAAAAGTGACTAATTCATTCCCAGTCTGCTAAGAAAGTTACGCATCAACCAAATTGGAACTCAGGTTATGACCAATCTGATACTTTGTACCCGAATATGTGTTTCTCAATGCGGATCCCCAAATCTATAGAAGATTTAACTCGCCAAATTTGACTTGTGAAAAAGCTAATTCGTATAGTAAATAAAAACAGAGATATTATATTTATCTTCCATGCAGATAATATTAGTCATCGGCCTAGATCTTGTAGAGCTTAGACTCTAGAGTTGAAGTCAACTTTATTTCTCCCAACTAACTGCCTGTTTGTCTTATTAATTGTCTCCTTTGACACGGCCATGCCCCACATGCTACTAGCAAGCTACGTGTACAATCAAGTAAATAAAACAGACTTATGCATTGTCACAAACAATAAGTCACAAATTCTCCCCACATGCATTTAGTATATACACAGTGTTTGTGGACATGATTTTGTTTTTTCAAGCACAAATAGTATGTGTACATGCAGCTCCGGAGCAACCGAGAAATTGTTAGGTGGACAAGAACACAACACAAAATATTACCCTCAATCGTCAAGTCTTGCAAGATAATTGTTGATGTGGAGAACAGGGACAAAGCCAGGATTTTACATTGAGGAGGGCAAGTAAGATTGGCTTGGTATTATGAGTCTAATCAGGGTTCTGGAAGTGGTAAAATATCATGAACATGGTGTTCTAATGAGTGGTGACAACAACACAAAAAATGAGTAGTAATATGAAGGAAATTTGAATGTTGGGCATGGCTTAGTCCCTACTCGTCCCCGAAGTGCCCCCGTCCCTGGTGGACAGAATGAGAGAGACAATGAGAGCCGGAACTTACGAGTAATATAATCTAAAGAGTCGAGACACCCAACCTACTCTATGAGTTAGTTTGTTCGTTTGACTCAAGATGATAGTAGACCAACAGTCAACGATCGATTCTAACGTTATGATGTTCAAGATGGTTTTTTTTATTTTTAGGGTGTGTTTGGTTTGAGGAATACCACGGATGATTTGGGGTTATCCTTGTTTTTTGGCTCATAGGGTTGTTTGGTGAACACTTGTCACGCATAGACTCAACAGTTTTGTTTCAAAAAAGGAAAAGAGATAGACTCATTTTTTTTAAATGCACATCACTTCATTAAGAGAGAAAGATAATTTGATTACAAGAGGGTTGCATAAGAGTTCTACAGACCCTAACGGCACAACACCACATCCACATATACAAAATGAACATGCTGACTACTCCCTATCACCCACACTTCTAAGGAAGAAGAGATAGAAGGTCGGTATGTGTGAAAACTGCCCCTGCCTCGTCCACACAGGCAACACAGGAGGCGATCGTGTTCCAAGTTTTATGGTCCTCCCCATCCGACCTTCCTCCCTGCGTCGCTACCAGATGTTGCCGTCGGGCAAAGCCTAAGCAGCCAATGGTGGTGGCGGGCCCGTAGGTGGTTCCATGACTGTCATCAATCCTTGGCAGCGACTCATAGAAAACAATAGTACTCCCTCTGTTCACTTATATAAGACGTTTTAGTAAATTCAGACAGTGTACTAAACAGTTCAAACTCAGCTGTCTGAAACGCCTTATAAAAACGAACGGAGGGAGTAGTGAAAAATAGCACCGGCAAGGAAACGATCTGGGAGCAACATCAATGCTCGGCATAGGTCCTACAAATCACGCATTAGTGGCAAGAAGCGCATTGGCATGGAAACGATCCGGGATCACCGGTAGCGGTGCGTTGCACTTAGTTGTGGTTGTATGTATCGCGCGTCAACAACATCAAGGAACCTTTTGTTTTGTGCTCATGGAGTAGTTGTGGCTAAGCGGGTCCCGGAGGCAGTACGCAGTCATGGCTTGTTGGTGGCCACCGGTTGCGGGCGGCATGACAATCCGGAAGGCGGTGGTCGCGCCACTGCAATGGTTGGCGGTAGACGGTCCCCACATCCAGCCCATGGGTTGCTCCTCTTATGTGTTGTCATAGTGGTAAGGTTTGGTCTCATTGGCAATGTGCATAGCCATGGTGGATGGCAGGTGTGGCCTCTCGACTGTCGTCATTGCCCTCCTCCACCCAGCCGTCCGGTGCGACTCCAAGTTTCTCGACGCTGGATCTTGGCGGTATGACAACATCCAGCGACAAGATAGAGCGGCAGGTCTAGACAACTGCCATCTACATCCCCATGAAGCAATCTTCCACTCAGTAACGCATGTGTTATGTGGTCTTGGGTTGCTAGCAAGGGTGGCGACACGTGGTAGTGTTGTCTCCTACATATCTACCATCAACTATCACTAGCGAGATCGATCCAACATTGGCAAGTCATCCTAAACTGGGATTTTGGCGGTGCCGATGACCTTCCGCGCTCACAAATGATTTCTTTGATCCCACTGAGGACCGTGCATGCATGTAACTGCTCAGATTGTGGAAAGTGGAGGGGTCAACGCAAGATGACTTTGATTTGGTGGTACTTCTCGAGTACCCGGTCTCGAGCTCTGGGGTGAAAACCCTAGGTCTGATCCTAGTTGGTCATACCTGGCAATGGCAGTGTTTGACGTCATTGCCTTCTTGTAGGCATGGTTTGAAGTTTGCTCAGACTTGATCTTCAGGGTTAAAACCCATGATCTGTCCTTCAGGTTAGATTCCACGACAGCGGAGCTTGAGCAGCATTGCTACTGAAGAACCTTTCTCGTCGTCCTTGATGTCAAGAGACCATAGATGATGTGGATGGTCATTTCACTAGTATCATTTTTTGATCGCTTGAGAGTTTTCTTTCCTTTATCTTCATCTGCCTAGGCATAGCTTCAGTCTTCGATGTGTGTGTGTGTGCGCGCGCGCGCGCGTGAATTGATGTTGATTATGTGCATTATAGTCATGCAGAAGTTGGATGTGTACTCATTGTGTTTATCCTTTTAATATTTTATTTTAAATCTATGAAGCCCACCCTTTATTATTGACAAAAATCATATACACAGTTCTGCTGGCCGACTCAATCAATTCATGTAGAGTCATCACAACACAATGTGTTTCTTATCCCTTCAACAAAACCAAGGTCATCCCACTCAGTCAAACAAGGAATTTGTTTGTTCCATCTATAAAAAATAGTAGATCACTGGATGGCCGCCCTGACCTATCAACCCCTTGCTCTGTGACCAAAACGGACCCTAGATACATTTCACATCCTGATTTAATAAGAAAACGTTTACCAAGATTATCTTTTACTAGCGCCGTCATCTGCTTATTTTGACCGAAGCAACCGTTACCTGCTCCGAGGAGTAAGTTCTGTCTTCCACAAAATATATCATTACCTAGTTAGTACTCCCCCCGTTCCTAAATATAAGTCTTTGTAGAGATTCCACTATGGACTACATACGAAGCAAAATGAGTGGATCTACACCGTAAAATATGTCTATATACATCTGTATGTATTTTTTTTGAACTTAAAAGGTAGAGCATTTTCTACCTTATGTATTCAAAACGGGCTGAGGAACCCGGATGACCAAAGTCATTTACATGAATGTGATGTTAACGTCGTACAACAGAGTACAGCAGGCCGTCACCAAACCTAAGCAGATACAGCATTGATAAGAAAGGGGAGTTAACTGGTAGCAAAAGCGTTTGCCCACACCAACATAGCTTGCTTCGAGAGCTGTGGGGCACGCAGGCTCCATAACTGGATCAGCTCGGTGAGACGATTGTATACTTGCCGCTGTTGCCAAAAGCATCTGTCGAAGACTCGAGCGTTCCTGGCGTCCCAAAGAGTAACCGCACACGCCGCGAAGAAGATATGCCAGAGCTTGCCATGCCTTGCCCTTGGTTGGTCAGAGCACAAAAAGGATTCAAGCTCCACCTTGGAAGTGGCCAACTCTTGCAATCCTAATTTGGACCATAACGGTTGTGCAAGTTTGCATCTCAGCAGAATATGGTTCATTGTCTCTGCAGCTGGGCAAAGGTCACAACCGTTGTGTGAAGTAATCTTATCCCAGTGTTTCTTTACCATGTTATCCTTGGTGTTATGCCTGTCACGGAGGGCAAGCCACAGGAAGATACGATACTTGTGCGGTATGGTTCTGTCCCAGATGAGGCTGGCTGGCGTGTACAGCGTACCTCGAAAAACTAGCAGCTTGTAGAAATAGGCGGTGCTCAAGCTCCTGTCAGCAAGCAGAGGCATTCTGGTATCAACTGCATTATCTTGGGGCTGCACGTTGCTCAAAATGGCATGAAGGGATTCTAACTCTTGTGCGGTCATGAAAGATAAATTTTGATGAAGCTGAAGGCTCCACTAACCATCTTTGAACTGCGAAGCAACCGTGCAAAACTTGGCGATAGAGAAACTAAAGAGCGTCGGGAAAACAGTCATAAGCCGACCACAATCCAACCAGTGATCGTACCAGAATGCAATGTATTGGCCGCTCCCGAGAATGCATCTGGAGGCTTCCATAACCAGCTGCATGGTAGCTCGAAAACCTTTCCACATAGCTGTGTCTCGATTGTGAGGTTTCCAGGACAAATCCTTCTGACAATAGGTCTGCGCAAACCAACTGTAACACGGGGTCTCCCCATGCTGTAGTACTTTTGCCATAAACTTGCATATCAAGGCTTTGTTGTGAGCTGCTAGGTTACGAACCCCCAGCCCTCCATTCTCCTTTGGCATCGTGACCACTTCCCAGGCTACCAGACACTGCCCCCCTTTGGCCGTATTTTTGCCTTGCCAAAGAAAACCCCTCAAAATTTGGTCTACTTTCTCCAAAGACTGACTTGGCCATAAGAAGCAGCCCATGTAGTAGCTAGGGATCGCTGCGAGAACAACATTGATCAAGGTGAGACGCCCTCCCCAGGACAAGAAGGTTGCAAACCAACCAGACAAGCGCTTGTCCACCTTTTGAATCACAGGTATCAACAAACCATGGTGTATCTTGCCAAGAGAAAGAGGTAACCCCAGGTAGGTGCAAGGGAAGGCTGCAATCTGGTAGTTGAGCACAGTAGCGATATCCTGGGAAGTTTGCTGATCTATACCAATGGGAACAAAGGTACTCTTGTGATAGTTTGTTTTGAGACCAGAGAAGTTGCTGAAGTCATCTAGAATCCGCTTGATAACAGCCGCTTGTTGGGTGTCTCCTCTTAACAAGATCATCGTGTCATCCGCGTATTGCAGAATTGGAAAAGGCCCGTCTGCTCCCAAGGGGTGCACAAGGTTCCCCTGCTGATGCTCCCTTTTACAGAGCTGTTGGAGAACATCCGCTACCAGAATGAAAAGGTACGGGGACAGGGCGTCTCCCTGGCGTAGCCCACACTTGGATAGGATCTGCTCGCCTGGGCTTCCATTGACAATGATTCTGGAGGAGCTAGTTGTAAGAATAGCATCCACCCACTTGATCCATCTCTCCCCGAAACCCCTTGCCGCGAGGATTTTTTTCAGGGCCTCCCAGCTAACACTATCAAAAGCTTTAGCAGAACCATTGGGACTTTCCGCTTCCTTGCTTCTTGTACTAACTCGGCTGCCAACGCAAAGTTCTCAATGATACAACGCCCTCGTAGAAAGCCAGACTGGAGAGGGTGGATGAGGTTGTGGATCAGTCGCTGCAAACGCACGGTCATCACCTTGGTGGCAAGCTTCGGTATGCTATGGACTAGAGAAATGGGCCTGAAATCCTTGATGTCCGTTGGATTTTCTTTTTTTGGAATCAGCACAACGTTTGCAGTGTTGATGCCAAGTAGGTTGCTGCCATGCTCATAAAACTCCTGAAAAAACCTCAACAGATCCTCTCTCAACAGCCGTTGGAAGTTTTTGTAAAACTCATTTGTGAAACCATCCGGCCTCGGGCTTCTGTTGTTCGGTGCGTTGTTGACGGCTGTTGCAATTTCAGCCCAGGAGAAAGGCACCTCCAAAGCAGATAAGTCAGCTGGTTCGTAAAGGTGGGAGGGGTCCAGTACTGGTACTAAAGGTGAGCTTTCTCCAAAAATATGAGTGAAGAAATCAGTTGCAATCTGTAGCTTGTCCTGATCACTGTAGAATTCTGTGCCATCCTTGACCAAGAGCTTGATTTTGTTCTTGCGGTGTTGGCAGTTTGCCACCGCATGGAAAAACCTGGTGTTCTCATCCCCCAGGGTACAACCCCTTATCTTTCCTCTTCTCCTCCAGAAACTGTTCTGCCATAGGATCAGCTGTTGAGCCTTCAAATTGGCATGCTTTCTGAGGGCAATCTCCATCCTCGAGAGGTCTTTTTTCCTCTACTGCGTCCATGTATTGGACAACATGCTTGCAGCTTGCTAAGATGTTCTGCATTGGCGGTTTGGTGCGTTCCCAGGCTCTGATTGCGGCCCTCAACCTTCTAAGCTTGAAATTAATCAAGGTTGAGACAGAGGCAAGATCTCTGGTTCCCTTCTCCCAGCTGTGGCTGATAATGTCTCTGAGCTCCGGTACTTGCAGCCAGTGGTTTTCAAACCTGAAAAAAGGACTTTTAACAACTTCCTTTGAGAACTCTACACCAATGAGCACATGATCCGAGGTCGTGGCAGGCAGAGCAGCAGCTGTAGTGTTGAGGAAGCCCAGGTTCCACTCGTAGTGGAATCTCTCAAAAGACTTATATTTAGGAACAGAGAAAGTACAAAGTTAGGTCATCTATTTTGGAATGGATGGAGTATGTATATGTGTTGAAATAATGCTCCTGAAAACAACAAGCACGTACGTACAACCAAAAGAAACGACACACAATGATCGATAGTCAACAGACAAATTGTTGCAGCGAGCTAACCCAGATGTTGTCGTTGAAGTTTCATAATGGCAAGTTTGTGGTCAGAGAAGTGCAGCTGCTGCCTCAGCATTTTGGTAGTACTTTGATGAGAGCAGAGTTTCTACTGGATGGGAGTTGGAACTCTGTTGCGAAAGCTGGTCTTCGACAGTGGACCCGTTCTGCTACATATGCACGACTAGTGGTCTGATGATGTACTCCATGGCTTTTCTCGAGGGGGCATGCGCATGTGCAGCATTTTGGTGTGCCAAACCTCCGGCGATTGCGGTGCGGTCGGATCCAAAAGTCGCTATTTGCATCTAGCTACCGGCATTGAATTTCTTTTGACTAGAGTCTGGAGTACTTCGAAAGTTCTAACCCGTAAAGCACCAGAACAGAACAACCAGCATCTACTAAGAAATAGAGTTAATAAATGGTACAACTATGAACACGAAACACTAAAATCAAAAGGTTAAGGCTCAACTAATTAACTAAGTGGGTGTATGATTGGTGCCCAAAAGGTATTATACTCCACTTTGACTAAACATAATACTGTCAGGCGCAGGAGCAGTACTAGGAATTAGACTTCTCCTACTTCTTCAGTAAAAAGTGAAGAAGGTAACGACAACATCCGATGCCCTGAATGTGGCGGTCAGGTGATCACCTGGATTGCTCAGGGCAGTGACAACGCCGGCGGCCGCTTTTACAAGTGCGCCAGGAAAGATGTAAGATATTTCTCTAGTCTGATCTAGATTCATATTTCAGCGGTCTCGTACTCAGTAGACCCAGATCTGCATTTGTTGGTGTTGGAAGGTCTTCGTGGATACATCAGATCGAACCGGACGTACAGCGTTCAAAATTACCCAGCTCCCTCTCCTCGTCGTCAGGCATTACATATCCGCAACAGGGTTCAGTCGCAGCAGGCAGCGGACCAGGTCACTGTTGTGCTCGGCAACGCTCACAGTGCCCCGTTGCAGATGCAGAATAATCACCCGGCGCCGGCGATGTGTGCCTGCCAATCACTCTCGCTGCTGCTCAGAGATGCCAAACCGAACCAACTCTGCTCAAATTTAAATTTTGAAGCAAACAGAGGCAAAGTTTGTACACGTAGCCGTAAACATGTACTCCAGCTTGACATGTGTTCACAAATTCAGGATGCATGACATGTTTTTACTTTTTACAAAGATTTAGAATGCAATCGTACATCTCTGAAACAAATTCAGAAGGCATGACATGTGTTCACAAAAATTCAGTAATGAAGGCACGTTCCCCGTCATGGAAATTCCAGAATGCATGGACAAACTGTAAAAAAAAAAAATCAGAAGTACAGACACGATCATACTGCTCACAGTTTCAGAATGCATCACCACATTGTAAAAAACTTCAGAAATCAACAATTACTTGGTGCGAGCACTCGTACTCCAACATCGAGACTAGTTTAAACATACATTATTCTTGTTCGGCTGTTCCATTTGTTTATTTATTTATTTATTTATTTTGCCATCCATAAACTCAGCAACCATGAAACAAGAAGCACTTCTACTGACGGAACTACCTAAGTTCTACAGATTTCAGTTCTACAGTTTTACAGTCTCAACCGATAGGTTCCAGCCATTGTTCACATGCCAGTCAACCGCAGATCACCCATTTTGTGGCAGTTGTTTTGCCCATGACCTTCAATTCCACAATTTTTGCACCTTGCCGGTTTGTGAACAGGTTTCGGGGTATCACCTCGCTCCGGACATGTTGTCCTCTTGTGCCCCTGCCCGCGACATATGGTGCAGAACCGCGTTCGTTTGCTCAGCTCCTCGTACGGAGCCTTCTCTCTGCTAGCTGTTGGTCGTCCTATTTCTTTCCGCTTCTTTGGCGCCAACAGTCCATTGGGTCTGTTCCCACTTGTGTCTTATTTCATAAAGTTGGGTCATGTAGTCATGCATCTTTAAATTATATTTGTCAACCAATGTCTCTGAAGAATGTGTGCTGCAACCTACTTCTCCCATTTGCCCACATAAGAGTGGTTATCCGACCATCTTTGCCTGCCTGGACTCGGTAAGTGAAATGCGAATCTCTTGAAGCCGGATCTGCGAAAACCTCCATAGTTTTCCTAACATCATCCTCTGCCTGCTCTCTGCTGATTTTACCACACAAATTCTTGAGAGCTCTTTTTGTGAAAGGTACCTTTTCCATTGAGCCAAAAAAAACTCCCAATGATGTTGTGTACTTTTGCCACGTTCACATTGTTCTATAGCAAATGCTCCACCAAGTCTCTGTTGTTGGCATCAATATGCTGAGCCAGTGTATTGTCTGACCATACGTTGGAGACAATGAATGATTGAGATGTTCAGATGCTCCCCTATGTACCATCCATTGTCCTTCGATCGGAGGAGTCTTGTTAATGTAGGACACTCGCACCGACACGATCTAGTGTTCTCCACCCCAGCTTTACCCTGCAAAAACCAAAGTGTACGCAACACAAACGTCTTAGGTTTCATCAGCAGCAAAGAAAGCAGATCGGATTAATAGACATTAGTACAGGAAGGGTTCATATGCATACCGCACATCCACAAACAATTTCTCTCCACATTCAGTCTACTGTTCCCACCTTATTCCTAAACCCTTCTCCCACGAGTAGAGATTGTAGAAATCATATGCCTCCCCGAGGGTATCGAAGCTTGTACCAAGTGCTGGAACAATTACAATGTTCCCAGGTTGATCAGCGCACCCCGTGTTGCCTTTTCAAGGGCGCTTGTTCGCCCAGGGCAAGGTGCCCTTCCTGGGGCATCGGCTCCAATTCTAACCCTGCATTTTTGATAAATCCATGTGTGACTGCATGTTTTTCATCCTAATTCAAAAAACTTGACCCTTTTTATGATTACATTCATATGTTTCAACATTCTCAATGACAATTACTTTTGCTTCTTCAGGTGTCCTCTTCCCTGTTATTATATCTCAATTCCATCAGTAAATCAGAAGCTTCAAAACTGAACTTTTTTTATTCTTATCAGCTCATATTGGAACCAATTTTCGACATAACTAATCAACGCTATCAACCTTTTTTTTTGAATCCACGTCGTGCTTCCAGCTACTGCAATGGTTATCTATTTTGCATGGCTTAGCACCCTATATGCAACTCAGTTAATCCAAAATTCAGACATTGCAAGTTGGACAAACACTGCACAAGCAGAATGACTAATTCGATCAGAATCAAGTTAGTAAAATCTATGTTTCAGCCCAATTTTCCATCTATTCCCTGGCTTCATAATCCAGTGCACATGAAACATCCTGCCATTAGGATGCTTTCTTCTTTTATCAAATGGTTCTGCTAGTATGTGAACCACTCGAAAGCACGGCAGTACACCATCTTTTCAAAAAATATGTAAATGTACATTCCAATTTATCCAGGAACAACCTACTAGAAAATCTGAATCTAAATTGCCCTGCACAAATGTGCAGCCTATATGCAAGTCAGGTCATGTCATTTGCAATGCACCTAAAATCAGTCAAACAGCCTGTACCGCAAGCACCATTGTTCAGATAAATTACCTGCAAGTCCAGCCTGGTGTTTTCGGATCAATCTGTGCAATAGATTGCTCAGATTCTTGCGGTTCAGCATCCCCCTCGCCTGCGACTCCCATGGTCAGAGAATACCATATGCTACTGCGTAGTTCCAACGGGTAGACGTCTGTATGTCCTCCAAACGATCCCCCTCGCCCCCGGCCAGACGTCTGTATGTCCTCCAAACTTGAAAAAACTATTAGACTAGTCACAACGGGTAGTAACTTAGACTAGTAACATGTATGTGTTACTAGTAACATGCATGTGTTATTAGTCTATGTCACTACCTTTATAGGGGAGAGTAACATATGTATGACACCATGCAACATTTTATTTATTAGATTGTAGATTCATCTTGTCATGGTATATATGATGTTACAGTAACTAGCTATATTATCACATGTCTCTTTTTTCTCATATAATTACTCGTCACATCATTTGTTTTGCCTAGAGACATGTGATGTTACCATATATATTGCTCCCACTGTGGATAGCCTTATGAGAAAAATCATCAGGCAGGGGAAGGTAGGATAGTCGAATCATCATCTCGTTCATGATCATGTACCGGTAGGCAGTAGGTACATACCGATCGAGACTAGGCTAACCATGAAATTTGTTGGGTAGGAAAACGGTGATGCAAAAATTAATTAAGAAAATCATCACCGTGCTAATGTACTCTTCCTTTGCCAAAGTGTCGCCTTAAAGTCCATGCGAGTGTTACATTAGCACGTTGATGATTTTCTTGATTAAATTTGACCCAGAGAACTATGTAGATTAGTACTGTAGCTAGCAAACACCGTCCGTAGCACAGGAAAGCAACATGAGGAGACGGAGTCACGGAGCCATGCTCTCACATGAATGCAAGCATAATTAACATGGCTCTTTGCTTAGCCGTGTCGATGGTGTGTCGGCATGCAGCTTTTTCTACTACCTCCGTCTCGGTGAATAAGTCATTCGCGTAGTTCTAGGTTGACGATTTAACTATCTAAATATGTATTCTTTGTGACAAAAAACATATGTTTAGAAATTACATCCTTGTAGAAATCTAGTGATATACTTTTCATGACATATAACACATATTTAATTTTTCAAATCGATGACCTAAAACTACGTGAATGACTTATTCACCTAGACGGAGGTAGTACCAAAACTGTTCATTTTTCACGAGCTACGTAACAGAGAGCACAGTGTCGGCATTGAATTTCTTTTGACTAGAATCTGGAGTACTTCGAAAGTTCTAACCCGTAAAGCACCAGAACAGAACAGCAAGCATCTACTAAGAAATAGAGTTAATAAACGGTACAACTGTGAACACGGAACACTCAAATCAAAAGGTTAAGGCTCAAGCTAATTAACTAAGTGGGTGTATGATTGGTGCCTAAAAGGTATTATGCTCCACTTTGACAAACATAATACTGTTAGGCGCAGAGTAGTACTAGGAATAAGACCTCTCCTTTCAGTAAAAAGTGAAGGTAAGAGCATCTCCACTAGAGCCCCCACGATGCCCCCATTTTGGGCGCTGGCAGTAAAATATCCTCCCACTCGTGTCCCAAAGCCTCACTTTTCGTCGGATTTAGAAAAAATTGACGCCGGCAGTCCCACCCCAAACCCAGCCCCCTCGGGAGCAGCTGGGCGTGTCGGCGATGCCTTTTTCTTGCGGTTGGCCCACCATCGGCCTCCCACAACCTCTCTCCTCTCTTTTCTTCTCTCCTCTCCCCTGCCCCTCTCTCTCGAGCGCGGAGTGCGTCAGCGCGAGGCGGAGCGGCGCTGGAGGAGTCCGGCGTCCAGCTCGGGCGCGCGTGTTCGGCGTCCGGCGTGCTCGAGGCGAAGGCCAGCCCCGAATCCCTCTCCAGCGCCTCGTAGTCATCCGGGAAGGCAGCCGGCAAGCCAGCGGCAGGGCAAGCTCGGGCGAGGACGAGCGGGGCCGCGTGCGAGGCAACGCGGCGTGGGGGCGGGTAGCGGGAGGTGCGGGGATCTGGCGACGAAGGACCGGGGCGTAGCCGGCCGGCCCGGGATGAGGCGGGCGCGTCGGCGGAGCCGCCTGCCGACCACGGAGCAGCAGCCGGCTCGGGAGCAGGGCCGGACGCGGGCGCAAGCGGAGCGAGACGGGGTGGCTGGGTGTCGGGGGCTCGGGCGGAGGCCGGGCCAGTGCAAAGACGGCCGAGGCGTGGGCAGAGCCGGCCGGCGCAGGAGCGGAGGCCGACCGGGGGGGAGGGGGGCAGACCTGCGCGGATGCTGGCGCGGGACGAAGCGACCACAACGAAGCGGGCGCGCCGATGCCGAGGCCGAAGATACAGGGCGCGCGATGAAGAAGCGAAGCGAGCGGTCGGAGAATGCTCGAGGTGACGGGCCGACGCGAAGGGCCGTCGTCCGGCTGTCGGACGGCAGCATTCACGTGGACGCCACCGGTGTGGCTGGCCGTTTGTGCTCAAACGAGCCATGCTAGCTAGCTAGCAAGCGCGCACTCAGCCGAATCGATTGGCTCTCCTCTGCTAGCTAGCTAGCTGGGTACGAGTACTTGTATGCATAGGGACGGAGGTGGCCAGCGAACCCTCGTGTGGAGGAGTGAGCTCGGCGGCGAGGCCGGGCTAGCCGTGGCCTAGGGCGGGCGCGGCCTGGGCACGGCTTGGGGGTGAACACGGCTGGAAACATTTTCACCCCCAGGCCAAATTGCCGGCAGCCCCACAAACGGCGAAAGAAATGCCTCCTTAGAGGCTCAACGGCTGGAGATGCTCTAAGTGGTGGTGCCTGAGGCAAGTGACCGGCATATGTTCTGTCATCTTTTTAGTTTTGTCATGATGGTCTTTACTTGACTTGTACTTTAATTTTTTATGATATTTTTTTAAATGCGTCAAAAAGATCTTTATGATATAAACGAGACACATATTATACCATATAATGCCAAAAAAGGGTAAGAGTAATATGCGGTACTACACTGTCAGCGGATAGATCTTTTTCACATTAGGACCTACTCTACGTACAGGGCCATGCTATAGAATTTGCTAATGCACGTACGTATATGCTACCTTGAGGAGATAATTCAGGTTGAATTGTCCATGCTAAGATATAGATATATAAATGTTTTGACCATGACCGCCATGCATCATACGTGCCTCCAGTTTCTTTCTCTCTCTCTTTCTTTTCTTTTCTTTTTTGCGAAATGTGCCTCCATGGGCCAAGTAGTACCGCCGGTGACCCTTCAACAAAGTCGAACACTACGACTGGGTGGGCCGAGCTGGGAGGTGAAGATGGGGCGGAGGGACTCGACGACGGCGAGCTTCAACGGCGCCGAGAACAACATCCCTCCCCCGACATCAGGGCTCGCGAACCTTACGTCCCTCTTCGCGGCGCAGGGGCTCTCCCAGAAAGACATGGTCGGACTCTCAGGTAGTATAATTTTCCAGTTTGCACTCTAAACCAACATAATTTGTCATGGCCAAGTATACCTCGGTTCTAGTTTATTGGTCTTCATAGTATTTTGTGTCAAATTTTGATTATGAATTTAACTAACAAAATGTTAATGCATGTGATAAAATATTATACTGTTGGATTCGTATTTGAACATACTTTTTAATGATACAATTTTTTGTCATGTACATTGACATTTTGTTAGTTAAATCTGTGGTCAAAATTTAACATTAAATATGAAGGAGACCAATAAACCAAGACGGAGGTAGTAATATTTTCCTTCAATTTGCTGAAGAAGCAAGTTATAACTTTCTAGCAGTAGAACAGCTGGTATCAACCAACGGAACTGATAGCCACGTTTTGACTTCAAAGCTCAGAATTCTACATAAGACAATTTCTCTGGATTAAACAAATATACTACTTTACAGGTGATGAGCTAGAAAGCTGATCGATGACTACTTACCACTGACCTAACCTTTGGTCTGTCCGCTTAATTTGTAAGACTGGACAACGTCAAAAAACATTGTTCCTTGATCACTTAAACACGTAGTGCTAGTTAGGAAAGTTGGCGAATGATTCCTACCGATCAATGGATTGACAAAAGAGTAGCTGCAAAACAGGTAATAACTTGAGCTGACGGTATAACTTGTGTTTCAGGAGCCCACACAATCGGCCTAGCACGCTGCACAAACTTCCGGGACCACATCTACAATGACACAAACATCGACGCCGGCTTCGCCAAGAGTCGCCAGTCAGGCTGCCCTCGCGCCACCGGCTCCGGCGACAACAACTTGGCGCCGCTAGACATGCAAACCCCGACCGTCTTCGAGAACGACTACTACAAGAACCTTGTCCAGAAGAGAGGCCTACTGCACTTGGACCAGGAGCTCTTCAATGGCGGTGCTACCGACGCGCTGGTCCGGGTTACGTCGGTAGCCAGAGCGCCTTCTTCAAGGACTTTGTGGAGGGAATGATCAAGATGGCATTGGCGCCTTCGTCTTCAGTCGGCGCGGTCAGGGCGGCGACCCTGGTGTGCGGCAGCAGCTGTTTCCCCCATGGCCGGTGGTTTGAGTCGTTGGCTTGCCTGGCCGGGTGTTGGGTGGCGGCGGTTGTTGCGGATCTGGCGTCCCGGCCAGATACGTCGTGGTTCAGCTATGGCCGGCCGGCGACGCGTGGGGGCCGGGGTGAGGCGGCCGGAGGTCCTCAACCGGCTTTCCGAGGACACCATACGTCTACATGGCGAGGGTGTGCTCGGATCCAGTCAGCAGTGAGATTGTGGTAGCGCTACTTCCGATGAAAATCACGCCGACTTCGGTCATGGCGGACGATGACGGCGTCTCCGACGCCTTGAGTCATCATCGTTGCAAACTACTCAACATGATCGGGATGTTTCGGGGGAAACCCTAGATCTTGGTCTACCGGATCGGACGACGACAGCGCCTTCGATGGCGTGCTCCCTCCTGAGGGCATCGTTTTGGAACAGGAGCTGGCTGGAGGGGACGAGAAGGAGCGGTGTTTCATCTACTGCAAGGCCAACGACGTATCCCGATGGCATGGCGCTGCGGAGTTTCGGCGACGGGCGTATGTGGATGGACTCGCGCAGGAGGACGACATTGTCTGGCGTCGTGATGGCGTCGATGGCAGAGAGACCTGGCATGGTAGATGCAACAGTGCAGCTCTGAAGATGGATTGGTGGCAGGTGGTTGCGGCGGCCTCATACCCGGCAGGCATCCTGGTTGAGGAGTGCGCCGGACTGGTGGCTACCCCATACCCGACAGGCGTACTGGTTGGGACCTCAGGTCTTAGATGTTAGGTTTGGCTACGAGGTCTGTTTGGTATTAGGCCTAGACTATCAGCATCCCTACATATCAACTGGATAGGAGTAGCGACAGATGTTGCCTAGACAATGACTTTAGTCTTACTGTTGTTTGACTTTGTAAGGTCTTATGTGAATAATTAATAAAGTGGCTGCATGCATCGTCCAGATGCAGAGGCCGGGGGTCCTCCTCCATTTCTAAAAAAAAAATGCCGCTGACAGGATCCAATGGATAGATTAGAATGAACTGCAGGAGGATGAACTAAGATTCTCCTCCCCTTTCCACACCAACAATTCCGGTGTTCTTCCCATGCTTGAATTCATGATAATTTTCCCTTTTTCACTTAAACTCATGTGTTTCCTTTTCTTTTAAGGATAAAAGGTTAAAAGATATTATAAGACTGCCCCTTTGTGCCATGTTCACGGAAGAACTGGACATGGATGCACTTGCAAAAGAACAAAGTGCAAAGTGAGATGTGGCAAATCAATTTATATTTTCAATGTATGCAGTGGCAAATCCTGAAATTGTCAAGTAAAGAGGGGCTAAAGATCAAATGCCACAGTCTTTACCTTCTCGAGGAGTTGATAAAGTCCCCCAAATACTACTGACGATGAGCCCATAGGTCCCTCCGCCCTCTGCTCGAGACTTATAATGATATCACTAGGAAAATAAGAACACATGGCGCAGATCATGCAGAACATGACACCAACAAAAACAAGTATGATAGATGACATCACACAAAAGAAAGAGCTTACAAGACATACATGAGAATATAAATGATATATAAATAAAGGCGCACACACACAATACACACTACTCAGTCCACTAAGCTATGCACTGGCTGAAGGAGCAGAACTCTCTTCATCCTATGGCCCCAGCAGTAACTTCCGAGCCTTCATTTACATAGGCAGCTGGGCATGTCCATTTATCTTCTATATTTAATATCTAACTTTCACTAACCTATTTTTCTTAGCACGCAAGCATGGCATCTCAGTAAGCAACATGCATGGGGAAATGTCCATCTCAACATTACAATCATGTATAGGGGAAAGCTCACCTCAACATGCAAACATGCATTTTTTCATTATGCTATTTATATTTAATAAATATTTTGGAACTATACAATAATCATAAAAGTATGTATTTTTAGTTTTAGTCCTCATATTATTATTGAATCATGCATAGGAAAAGGTACATCTCAACATGCAAACATGCATGCCAATTCCATTTCATTATGCTGCTTATATTTTATAAATATGTTACAACTATACAATAACCAAACAAAATAGAATATATGTATTTTAGTTCTGGTTCTCATACTATTACTCCCAATATTTATGTTTCATACAATCAAATATCATTGAAAAATATGCAAAATATTCCCACAACAACATGCAAGGTATCATATACTTTTAAGAAGTGGACAGGAGCTCAATTGACAGAGTGACTAATTCGTTCCAAATCTTTTAAGAAAGTTACGCATCAACTGAATTGGAACTCAGGTTATGATCATATGATACACTGTACCAGCATAGTGTCTCTCAATGCGAATCCCCAAATATATAGAAGATTTACTTTTGAAAATTAGCACCAGATAAGACTACTATAGTTTCTCTCCTTTTTTTAAGGAGTTGGGTCCATTATAAAGGTTCAATAGAAGTACAAAGCACCCGAAATTCTAAGATTAACACTGAGGCCCCTGGACCACTAAACAACCTCTGTCACCCCAAGAACTAGTCGCGGAAGTGTCATTGTTGCCCTGGGAATTCCGATGACAGTGGGAAAGTCTTTGTGCACGTGCCCCTAAGGATGAACGCTCCAGAGTTGCAATCGTTGCCAGTGAACCCATGAGTTGATCGGAAGCGTCTAAGACCAAATCCCACCTTCTTGCACACAAAATGGGAAACCTTAAGGAGAAGATGGTATTCTATGGTAGAGCTCTGTCGACTCCGTCCCTACAGATGAACTCGGGTGGATCGGAGCACGGAAGACCAACTCAAAGATGAAGTGTCACCATCTGCTATACGGTCGCCGCTACGATGAACTTTAAAAAAAAGGCTAACAACACTACTAGTGTGACTGAGGTACAAGGACTCTCCTCCTCACCGCCAACCACCGGAGCGGCGAACAGAGGGGAGGAGAGTCCACAGGCTCGCCAACAAAGACAAGAGGAAGTGAAGCTTCCCCGAAGTTGCCGTCATGGGAGTGAAAGGAATAGATCGGTTTAGTTAACATATACGTAATTTATCCAATTGTTGACTAATCACTCTAGATTAGTCTATTTTCTACTAGACAAATATAATCATCATGTTCTGACTAATCATGTTCATGTTCTGACTTGTTCCTTTTAGATCAATGGAGTGCACATTCCGACCTATTGATCTTACAAACTATCATGATGTGCATCCCGTAAACGCTCAACTTTAACCATGGTCTCAAAATCATAAATCTAGTTATACTCTCTAATATAATACTTCCTATGTTTTTATTTACTCTGCATATTAACTTTCACCTAAGTCAAAGTTTATCCAAACTTACACAAAACCATATAAACTTTCACAATAACAAATGTATATGATGTGAAAATATATTCAATGATGATTCTAATGGTATTGGTTTGGTATTATCGATGTTAAGAAATTTTTGAACTTCGTCAAAATTTATGAAATTGGACTTGACAAAAAGCTAATATGTATGGTAAATAAAAACAGAGAGATTACACCACTCCTAGATCTTGTAGAGCTTAGACTCTAGAGTTGAAGTCAAACTTTATTTCTCCCAACTAACTGCTCGTTTGTCTTAGTAATTGTCTCCTTTGACACAACCAAGCCCCACATGCTACTAGCAAACTAGGTGTACAATCAAGTAAATAAAACAGGTTAATGCATTGCCACAAATTCTCCCAACACGCATTTACTACATACACGGTGTTGGTGGACGTGATTTTTTCAAGCACAAATAGTATGTGTACATGCAGTTGTGGAGCAAGAAAGAAACTGTTGGGTGGACTATAACAGAGCCCACAAATATTGCCCTCAATTGTCGAGTCTTGCTAGTTAAGATAATTGTTGATGTGGAGAGCAGGGACATAGCAGGATTTAACATTGAGGGGGGGGGGGGTAAGTAAGACTGGCTTGGTATTATGAGCTTAATGAGGGGGGTTGGAAGTGCTTAAATATCATGAACATGTTTTCTAATCAGTAACATCAACTAAAAAAATGAGTAGTAATATGAAGAAAATCTGAACCTTGGGCATCGCTTATCCGCTGCTCGCCACCCCCCCCCCCCCCTCGGTCCTTGGTAGAGAGACAATTAAGAGCTGGAAGTTACGAATAATATGATCTAAAGAGTTGAGACACCCAACCTACTCTATGACTTCATTTGTTGGTTCGGCTCAAGATGATAGTGGACGAGCAGTCCACAACCAATTATATCATTATGTATGTTCAAGATGGTTTTTTCATTTTTAGGGTGTGTTTGGTTGAAGGAATACCACAGATAGTTTGGGGTTATCCTTGTTTTTTCGGCTCATCAGGTTGTTTGGTGCACACTTGTCACACATAGACTCAACAATTTTATTAAAAAAGAAAAGAGATAGTCTTTTTATGGATCTCATTAAGAGAGAAAGATAATTTGATTACAAGAGAGTTACAACGACGGCACCAACACCACATCCACCTAAATGAACATGATGACTACTCCCTATCACCCACAATTCTAAGGAAGAAGAGGATACAAGGTCGGTTTGTGTGAAAATTGCCCCTGCATCGTCCGGAGGAGTGACATACGAGCCGATCACGGTCCAAGTTTTATGGTCTTCGCTGACTGATCTTCCTCTTCTCGACACTACCAGATGCTTCCGCCGGGCAAATCCTAAGCAACCCATGGTGGCAATGGGCCCCGGGGTGGTTCCACTGCATTCATCCTCGGCGACGACTCGAAGAGAACAATAGTATAGCGACAAGAATAGCAGTGGCATGGCAATGTTTCGGGAGCAGCGTTAGCGGCACGTTGCGCTTAGCATCGGTCATACAAATCATGCAACAACTGCAAGAAGCGCAGCGACATGGGGATGATCTGGGATCACTGGTAGCGACGTGTTGCACTCAGTTGTGATTTACAAATTGGGCGGCAGTAACAACAAGGCACCTGGCTATGTGTGCTCATGGTTTAGCTGTGGCTAAGCGTGTTCGATAGGCAATACACAGTCGCGACTTGTCCGTGGCCATCGATTTCGGGTGGCATGACAGTCCGGAAGGCGGTGCTCACCCCAACATGTGGCTTGCTAACTCCTCTTGTGCGCTGTCATGATGTCACAATTCTGTCTCACTGATAGTGTGTGTAGCCATGGTGGGTGGCCGGCGTGGCCTCCCAGCAGTCATCGTTGTCTTCCTCCCCCTCCCCTCCCCCCCCCCCCCCCCCCCCCCCACCCCCCAGTAAGCCGATGCGACTCCAAGCTGCTCGATGGTGGATCTTGGCAGTACGGCAACATCCAGCGACAGGTCCAGACGACTGACATTTACGTCCGGTGAGGTGGTGTTCTGCTCGGTAACGCGGGTGTCATGTGGTCTTGGGTTTCTGGCAAGGGTGGCGACATGTGGTGGTTTTGTATCCTACAGATCTACCATTGGCTACAACTAGTGAGGTTGATGCAGTGCTACCAAATCATCCTTATTTGGTATTTTGGCGGTGGCGATGACCTTCCTTCCTCACTAGTGATTTCTTCGCATCTCACGTGAGGACTGTGCATGCATGTACTGCTGATATTGTGGAAAATGAAAGCGACAACACAAGATGACTTTGATATGGTGGTGCTTCTCGAGTACCCAGTCTCAAGTTCCGGGGTGAAAACCCTAGGTCTGACCCTAGTTGGCCATACTTGGAAATGGCGATGTTTTGATTTCGTTACCTTCTTGCGGGCATGGCTTGGAGTTTGCTCGGACTTGATCTTTGGTGTGAAAACTCATGATCCGGCATTCGATGGTGAGACCGGCGGCGGCCGCGCTTGAGGGGTGTTCCCTTTCAGAAGGTGTTGCTACCAAAGAACCTTTCTTGGTGTCCTTGTGATGTCAAGAGATGATAAATCATGTGGATAGTCGTTGCCCTAGTTCACCCATCACTGTATTGATCACCTGAGAGTTTTCTTTTCATTCGCCTAGTCATGGTTGAAGTCTTGGATGACTTTGCTCTTTGCCAGCATGATTCTTTGTGTGTATGTGTGTGTGTGCACGTGCGGGTGCGCGCATTGATGTTGATTGTGTGCATTTTTTTGAAAACCCCTTCCATATATATATTAATTAACTTAAAATATTCATACAATCATCCGTTACAAATTCAGCCACGCAGGGCGGAACACTATTAAGGAGCACACCATCGGATCTATTATCAAAGCTGAACTTCGCAATCTCGTGCGCCACCCTATTAGCCCTTCTGTTAATCTTGGATACCTTGCAATTTATCATCAGTTTGGATAAACTCAATGCTTCTATCTTTAGATCCACCAGAGGAGACCTGTCTAGAAGATCATTTCCAAGAAAAGAAGCCACAAAAGAACAATCCGTTACTAAAATGATGGGCTTGTGGAGAGTAATACCAATGTACAGCCCCGCAAGGGTCGCTCTCAGTTCCGCTTCATCCGCACTATTGCACACCCCAATAAACGATATGATAACTTCTCCAGTATGGTTCCTGGCCACAACAGCCACACTTGCAGCCCTTAAAGCCTCCACATAACTTGCATCAACATTAATCTTAATGAACTTCGTAGCGGGAACCTGCCAAGTCACAAGATTCTTTTGCATATCATTAGTAAAATTTAAGCCATCCACCCTTTCTTTACCTTTGAGGCTAATCTCCATCTTGACATTGGGATGACAGGACGAGAAGGACGTCCGGTAATTTTGAATGAACCTCACCGAGTCAGAGATTTTTTTCCTTTCCCTTACCAAAAATCAAATCATTCCTCAGATGCCATGCCCTCCAAAATATGAATATAATTTGCTCACGCATCGGTGGCCTTACTTGATCCAATAAGACAAGTAACCAATCCGGCCCCATAAAATTGAAAAACACTTCATCTGGTAAATTCATACCTCCCTTACCGCCAAACGTAACGCACGAGCCTTAGGACAGCTTACCAGTGCATGAAATACAGATTCATCTTCTACGCTTCAAATCAAGCACAGACCAATGATAGTTTGGTGGTGTTTAACTCTGTTAACTTGAACCGCCAAACTGTGTGTCGCAGCATGCCATGCAAAAATTCTGATTTTCTGAGGGACCTGAGCCTTCCAAATAATATTCCATAGCCTCCTTTCTCCATTAGGCCTTGTATAATGGGAGGTGCTTAGAGAAATAAACCAGGCTTTTCTTAAGCCCCGGTGCTTATTTGTACAAGATAGACGCTTAACTAAGCGTCTCTCCTGTAGAAATAGACACCGGTGCTTCAGAAAAATCCGGTTTATTTTTCTAAGCATCTCTCTAAGCACCTTCCATTATACAAGGCCTTAGCAGCACCACTTGAACTCCCTAACTCAATCATAGAGTCCTTAAGTTTGAGCGCCAATTTATACGCACTTTTAACTGAGAACAAACTATTTTTCTCATAGTGCCAAGCAACACCAACAGTCAGACCACGCAACTTCAAAATTTCATCAACGTCATGTGAAAAGAACAGATGCCGAATAAGATTCTCATCCCATCCTGCTGAGCCACCAATGAATAACTCAGAGACACATTTGATTGTGTGCATTTTAGTCATGCAGAAGTTTGGTGCGTGCTTATTGTGTTTGTATCATCTACACTGTTCTGTCGGCTGACTCGGTCACTTCATGTAGAGTCAACCTAATGTGTTTCTTATCCCTTCAACAAAAAACTCACCCAGAGAAACATTCGTCCCTTGCACCAAGCTCATCCCACTCAGTCAAACAAGGAATTTGTTTGGTCCATCCATAAAAAGTACTACCTCCGTCCGGGTTTATTGGTCCCCATTGTATTTTGTGCTAAATTTTGATCATAGATTAAACTAACAAAATGTTCACGCATGTCACCAAACATTATATTTTTGAAAACTATGTTCAAATACGAATCCAATAAGATAATTTTTCTTGACATGCATTAACATTTTGTTAGTTAAATCTTTAGTGAAAATTTAGCACAAACTACAAAGGAAACCTATAAACCAGGACGGAGATAGTAGTAGATCATTGGATGGCCGCCCCGACCTACCAACCCCTTGCTCTCTGACCAAAACGGACCCTAGATACATTTCACATCCTGATTTAATAAGAAAACGTGTACCAAGATTTATATTTTACTGGCGCTGTCATCTGCTTATTTTGATCTTTAGCAGCAATCATTACCTGCTCCGCGGAGTAAGTTCCCTCTTCCACGGCAAATATATCGTTACCTAGCTATCATATATGCGTTCAAATAATGCTCCTCAGAAACTACAAGCACGTACGTACAACCAAAACAAACAACACACAATGATCGATACATAGTCAACAGACAAATTCTTTGAGCGAGCTAACCCAGATGCTGTCGTTGAATTTTCTCAACGATAAGTTGTGGTCAGAGAAGTGCAGCTGCTGCCGCAGCATTTTGATACTCTACTCCTACCTGATGAGCGGAGTGTTTCTACTGGATGGGCGTCGGAATTCTGTTGCGAAAGCTGGTCTTCGGTCGTGGACTCGTTCTGTTACATAAGCACGAGTAGACAATGTTATAGGATGCGTGTTGCTGCACGTACCTAGTACTGTAGTGGTAGTAGTCTCATGATGTACTCCATGCCTTTTCTTGAGGGGACATGCGCATGTGCAGCATTTTGGTCTGCCAAACCTCCGGCGATTGCGGTGCGGTCGGATCCAAAACTCGTTATTTGCTTCGAGCAACCAGCATTGAAATTCTTTTGACTAGAGTCTATCTATCTACTCTCTGTCTCTGGAGTAGGAGTACTTCTAAATCCGTAAGCATAAAGCTCCAGAACCAACCAGGCATCCATATGTGCAGACAGTAGCATCTAAGAATTAGGCAGCATTAGAAATCTTCTCTATCGATCGATCCTTTTGAGTAAATAGCATAAAACTACTACTTTACAGGCTAGAATTTCAAAAAACTATCAGTTTTAAATTTTTCTCATATAACTACCAAGTGGGTGGTCGGCTGTTTCAAAAAACCCAAATTCCGCGTTGCTAACGTTTTAAACCGATTTATGACAGGTCGGACCCACTCCTAAACAATCCGTTAGTTGACCGTTTTGTTTGACCGTTAACTTATTGTGGGACCCACGTGTAAGATGTCTCTTCTTCCTTCTACCATTTCTTCTCTCCTTGTCTCTTTCTTTCCCGTCCCCTCCTCCCGGCAATGGCCCGACCACGGCCACCCTCACCACGCCCCGCGCCCAGAGCAAGGGTCGGCCGCCGCGAGCCGCCCCCAGGGGCAAAGGCCGCCGCGCCCAGGAGCAAGGGCCGGTCGCGCGAGCCGCCCCCAGGAGCAAAGGCCGCCGCGAGCCGCCGCGCCCAGGGGCAAGGGCCGGCCGCCGCGAGCCGCCCCGAGGAGCAAAGGCCGTCGCGAGCCGCCGCGCCCAGGGGCAAGGGCCGCCGCGCCCAGGAGCACAGGCTGCCGCGCGCCGCGCCCAGGAGAAGCGGCAGCGGCGGGCAAGGAGCTCCGCCTGGACCCAGCCCGTCGAGCCGCCTCCTTCCGCCTGGCCTGCAACCTGGCTCCACGCGTCGCCCGGGACGGAAGGGAGCTCCACGGCGGTGCCATGGCTGCTGGCCGGCGACCCTCACGCCGGCTGCTGGCGCACGGCCACGAGGAGGGACCCGATTGCTTTTTTCAAAAGTTTGCAGGGACCCGATTGCGTTTTGAAAAGTTTGCAGGGACCTGATGGCATTTTTGAAAAATTTACAGACACTGACATGTGGGACCACATGTCAGTTAACGGTCAAATAGACGGATCGTTTAGGTGCGGCCCGACCTGTCATAAACCTATTTAATTTTTTAACAACGAAGATTTTGGGTTTTTTGAAACAGCCGACCCCTAACTTGGTAGTTATCTGAGAAAATTTAAAAACCGGTAGTTTTTTGAAATCCTAGCCTGTAAAGTAGTAGCTTTATGCTATTTACTCGATCCTTTTAGATCATCTTTCTTGAGTCCATTAATAAAAGGTACAACTGTGAACACGGAACACTCAAATCAACAGATTAAGGCTCAAGCTAATTAACTAACTGGGTGTATGATTGGTGCATGCTGTGTGAACTGGGCCCAAAAGGTATTATACTCCACTTTGACTAAACAGATTACTGTTAGGCGCAGAGTAGTACTAGGAATAACGAATATTCATGTCTGATCCCAGGCTCATCTGTTCATGGTGAACAATAAAATACTTCCTCCGTTTCTTTTTACTCCGCGTATAAAATTTGGTCGAAATCAAACTACACAAAGTTTGACCAAATTCACATCAAAAAATATCAACATCTATAATACTAAAATTATATGGTATGAAAATACATTTCATGGTGCATCTGATAATAATGATTTCATATTGTGAATGATGATATGTTTTAATATAAAGTTAGTCAAACTTTATAAAGCTTGACTTTGATCAAACCTTATATGCACACTAAAAAGAAACGGAGGGAATACTATACGATCTGTGGATAGATATAATTCAAGTCTTTTTCACATGTATGCTATAGAAGAGTCTTGCTATGCACACAAGGAAACTTGGACAATGCACAGACGATGGATTAAATCTTGCCAAACACGCGTTGATTCACAAGGGAGTCGGCCGCTGGATTTACGTGTCGTGCATAGATCGGCCACTTGTATCGTGCACGGAGCAATTTCGGCTATAGAATTTGCTGATGCACGTCCGTACGTATTTATATGCTGCCTTGAGGAGAGAATTCACTTCGAATTGTCCATGATAGCTATAGATAGATATATGAATGTTTCGACCATGACCATGCATCATGCATCATGCATGCCACCAGTTTCTAAGGATGAGCATGGATTGGGCCAAATAGTACCGCCGGAGACCGGGTCCGTCTGTATGTCCTCGAAACTTGAAAAAAAAATGAGAAAATTCAGCAGGATGGTCGGATCATCATCTCGTTCACGATCATGTACCGGTAGGCAGTAGCTACATACCGATCGAGACGTGGACTAACCTTGACATTTGTTGGGTAGTGAAACGGTGATGCAAAAATTAATTAAGAAAACCATAAGCGTGCTAATGTACTCTTCCTGTGCCAAAGTGCTGCCCAAAGTCCATGTAAGTGTTACAAAAAATGCTCTAGATTTGACTCACAATAAACACACAGTCGGTAGCGGAAGGCAGTCGGTAGTTTTCAGTAGCACAGGAAAGCAACACGAGGAGCCGGAGTCATGCATGCAAGCATGATTGCCATGATTCTTTACTTAACCGTCTCGATAGCACAGTGTCGGCAAGCAGCTTTTCCACACCAAAAACTGTTCATTTTTCACGAGCTACGACGTTGCATATGCTCTACCAGCTACACGGCCGGAGCGATGTAGCACCTGCAGGTGTGAAACGCGTCACTCCAATGCGCGCGCCCGTTTGGATCAACTCTCAAAGTCCACCGGAGTAGGTGAAGACGATGATGCAATCTAATAATATGTGATGGCAGACTAGTAGCTAGTATAATCATGGCCGGCGGCGTGAGCTAGCCTTTTCCCCCCATAAATACCGGCCGCCCGGCGTTCCTCCACCATACGCGCCGAGAACAACATCCCGCCCCCGACGTCGGGGCTCGCAAACCTTACGTCCCTCTTCGCCGCGCAGGGGCTCTCCCAGAAAGACATGGTCGCCCTCTCAGGTACTAGAACGTACTACATGCAAATGCACGTATGACGTACCCATTAACCGCCAATTAAACAACAAAAAATATTGTATATTAACCTATTATTTACTGAGATTTTCAGAAAATAAATTTACAACATACCATCGATCTATTTCTACTCCAACTGACCATTAATGTACTGTTCCAGTCCTAATAACCAACATATAAGTAGTGATCACGTAATTTTCTTTTCCTGAATCAAGGTAAAATTCTTTGACTACTTTCACTGACTATTAATTTATCAATGGAGTAGTTGGTAACTTTGGGAGCTGCAAAAGAGCTGGGATCAACCAACGGAACTGATAGCCACGTTTTGACTCGAAAACTAAAAACTATACTACTGATAATATACTTTACAGGTCATGAATTAGAAAGTTGGTGACAAATTACCATTGACCTGAACCTCTAGAAATTATTGCTCTGTAAGGCTACTATAGACACAACAACAACAAAAAAAGTTGATCTGCTCCGTGATCACTTAAAATACGTAGAAGCGCCAATTACGGAAGTTGGTGAATGATTGTTAACAATGGAAAGAAAAAGAGTAATCATTTAACGGTAACCTGACCCATCACTTGTTCCAGGAGCCCACACGATCGGCCAAGCACGCTGCACATTCTTCCGGGACCACATCTACAACGACACAAACATCGACTCCGGCTTCGCCAGGAGCCGCCAGTCAGACTGCCCTCGCACCGCCGGCTCCGGCGACAACAACCTGGCGCCACTGGACCTGCAGACCCCGACCATGTTCGAGAACGACTACTACAAGAACCTCGTCCAGAAGAGGGGCATCCTGCACTCGGACCAGGAGCTCTTCAACGGCGGCGCCGCCGACGCGCTGGTCCGGCAGTACGTCGGCAGCCAGAGCGCCTTCTTCAAGGACTTCGTGGTGGGGATGATCAAGATGGGGGACATCACGCCGCTGACGGGGTCCAGCGGACAGATCAGGAAGAACTGCAGGAGGATCAACTAAGAAAAGATCCTCCACTTTCTGCGCAGACAGTTGTGAAATCCCTAGAAATGCAGCACAATCCGTAGCAATCCAGGATGTGTTTGGTCGCGCCCATGCTTGCAAGCAGCTTGTGGTTTCCTCTCGTTCGACTCTGTTTATGCAATTGTGAAATCAATGTACGTTGTGCCTGGTGGGTTAATAAAAGGTCTACCCCGTCTCTATAGTCAGAAATTATTGGTGAAAACTGAAAAGCCTGCAGCACGACGACATGATAACCTAATTTTTTGCAACTGAAGAACCATATAGGCCATCAAGAAGCTGTGACCCTCTGGAACGACAACTACTTTATCATTGCGTGTGGAAGATCATAGAATAAATGAAGATCTAGGATGCTGCATATCATAGTTTGGCCGCCTGGACACACTATTCTTAGGCATGCCCTTGCAGCTCAAGTTACTATTATTACCTTTGCACGTTGCGAAAATAACCAAATTGGCTTGCAAATGGTGATTCAAATTTTCGCAACTGAAGAACCAGATGTGCCAATAATTGACTTGGCACATCTATGCAGATCAATCACAACAGAACACAAAAGGGCACAATCTGAGAGCATCAAAATCTTCTGCCAGCTGGAACAAATATCCCAGGTAATATCTAGAGGAATTTTTTTTTGCGGGAAATATCTAGAGGAAATTATCAAGACAGTAAGCAAAACATGGATTATCTCAACTGTCACTACTATCCCCGGCCCCCAACATCAAGCCTCATATGAATAGCAGCAATATTGTGCAATGTAATTCTCATCAGATCAAATCTACCTAATTAAATCAAATTTAACACAAGAGCAATAGGTGCTCCGCAATTGCCAACTGAAAAAAACAGCATTTCCGACAGAATAGTAGTCATTTGCATCAACGAAGACGGTAACAAATCATGTTCGCAGAAACAAGAGTCCATGCGGATCATACAAAAAAACTCTGAAAATAGTGCATGTCCAAACTGTGACTACAGAACACAACAACTTCCAGAGCTAGTAAAGATAAAGTAAACATGCACCTTTCACTTCAGAAGTTCACGAAAGGGTCGCCAACAGAACTGCCCGATGCTCTCTTGAAGTTTCCCATGCCACCATCTTCAGGATCAGAACACCCAGTGACCATGATTTTGGAGCCTGCACTGGCCCGTTTCATGGACCGCAGAGGATTCACTTTGGAGTGCATATCCTCCATGGAAGTGAACCATGCATTGGCCAACACTATCACCACATGCTTCAGCACCAGCGCACTCTCAAAGAAAAACTTGAGAAAAGCAAGCTCACTCCGATCCCCTCGGAAATCATGGAAAACCAGCAGGTTGATGCGCGAGCTGATGCATTCTATGGTACCAGACTCATTCCAGAACTTGAGGTTGTGCTTGCCAGAGGGTTGACCAGTTTTTCCAGACTGAAAAAATAATTAAGTTAGTGCACATGAAGTTCATCAGATGTTGATGGATCCTGATACAACAGCAGCAATTCACAGTATGATGCTAGTACATTATGGTGCAAATGAGTGCCAAAAGAAGCATCAGGGGCTTCACCATGATGTGGAGCGTCTCAACATTGGGAAAGCATCTGAGGACAGTCGGGATCATCTTGACATCATTGCGGACTCCACAACGCACCTCCAAAGCCAGGACCCTCACACTTGGTACCATGGTGCTTGGGCTCACCTTTGTCCCAGCCTGCCATTGAAACCTCAATGCACTCAATTAAGAGAAGAAAGATCACACATGTACATTGATCATTTTGGTATGATGTACTCCAATGGAACAAATGGAAAAAAATGTGGCACCTTGATGACGGTGTCGCCGAACTCTAGGACATGACTTCCTGAATCCAAGTATCCCAACGAGTGCAACTTGGGGGCATAACCGATCTTCACCTTGGTGCAAACCCCGCCGCGGCTCCAACATCCTGTTAGGATGAGTCTCTCAAGGCGCGGGGCGTCCACCACAGCGATTTCTTCAAAGGAGGACATGAGGATCTTCACGCACCGGAGGCTTTGGCTGACAAGGCGAAGACTAAGCTTGAAAAGATTCCCATGGATATAAAGCGTCTCCAGCACGGGGCTCCTGTCGAGGATGAAGTCCAGATCCTTGCTCTCCATGACGAGGCTGCAGAGCCCGAGCTCAAGGAGGTTAGGGAAACAGGTGGCGCTCGGGATGCCGGCCGTGTCGGGGAACTTCCAGAGGCCGAGGTAGAGGCGGGTGAGGGTGGTCATGCCTAAGAAGGTGGAGGGGAGAACGAGGTCGAGCGGCCAAGGGCGGTTGACGAGGACAAGTTCCTGGATCCCCTTGTTGGCGAGGATGTGGAGCCAGCGCGTGAGCATGCCATGGAACTCTTCCATGTGGCTGCTGGTGAGGTGGACGCAGCGGAAGGGTCCCGGGTGCGCGGCGAGGATGCGGGACACGGCGGAGGTGATGCGCCGTGCATCGCCACGCGCGGCCGCGGTGCCTGCGGCTGCGGTGGCTGCGGCTGCGGGGAGGATGTGAGAATCGACGAGGACGAGCGGGGCGGAGCGCCAGACCCCGCGCCAACGCCGGGAGAGCGCCGCGGTGCGCGCGCCTTCCTTGACTGGGAGGCGAGAGACGATGTTGCGGAGGAGCACGTCCGGAAGGCGGCTGACGCCGTCGACGGAGTGGTGGGGGAGGAGAGCGCAGAGGCGAGCGTCGACGGAGACGGGCGGGTCCGGGAGGGCGTAGTGGGTGTAGGAGAGCACGCGGGCGAAGAGGGCCTCCATCTCCTCCGGGTCCTGGCCGTCGAGCCGGAACATCAACGCCGTCGCCGGATCCATGGGAACGGGCGGCACCCGGGTGTCCATGGCCGTCGCCGGAAGCGCCGCGGTGGGGACGAGGGTTTTGGGCGGCGCGTGTCCTCTGTGGAGTGGAGCGGAGCGGAGCGGCGGAAGAGAAGGGAAATTGCTCCTGAGCCGAGGGAAAAGGCCCAATGTCCCGCTGGATGGGCCTCCCAATGGGCACGTTCGAGCACGCTGAGGAGCAGCCGCGTGGTGCGACCAGACCGCAAAATTATACTACTACTTTTAACGATTACTAATTGAACGCCCGTGGGTTGCCACCGCATAAAAAAACAATGCTTAAACATATTTTCTAATTAAAAAAAGTGTGCTATAATCAAATGTAATTCTTTCATGCAGCAACAAAATCATTATTTGACCCCGCTCATTGCCCCCTCAGCAATTTTCATATCTCGTTATCGGCCATCTCCTTGCAAGAAGATAATTAAATCGTCATCTTTCTTTCTCCCCTACCCTTCTTCCTTCCACCTTCATTATCGTCACCATCTCTAAGCACTGCTTATAAATCCCGTACTGGTACAAAATATTATTATTTCATCAAAGATTTTTGTGATGCTCTTTTTGACGGTCAGTAATTTGAATAGGCGCATGCGAGAGATGGGACTGTCGAAGAGGTACGCGAAGAGGGTGACGTGCGAGGAAAGGTACGGACTCGCTCCCGCGACGCGCCCCCCGCGCGCGTCATGGGAGATACCCTAGCGCTGCCGGCGGGCTTCCCCTCCTCCTCCCTCGTCTCCCTCGTCGCCGCCAGAGAGGGCGCGCCGGGCGAAGCCTAGTAGGCGCTGGCGGCGGCGGGGCTGCCTTGTCTCCTTAGCCAGGGCCTTTGGCGCGGGTCGAGGAGGCTGCCTGGGATGCGGCGCTGGCGGCGGGCGCGGCAGCGCGGCGACGAGCTAGAGCCTGCTGGCGGCGGCTTCGTGGCGGCGGCGTGACCGGCGCGGCGGTGGCGGGCGTGCCTTGGTCGCTATCGTGGGCGTTCCCTTCTTAGGGACACCATCTTGGAGGCCTGGTTCCGTCGTTCCCGTCTCACCTCCCCTCGGAGGAAGTCTCCGGTGGCTCCAAGCAGTTCGTCCTCGCGCATTTGTAGTGGCTTGATAGTCGTTGGGGTGCTGTGGCGGTGCCCGGCACCTTTGTATCTCGCCTTGGGTGTGTGTCGTGTGCGGTGGTGGTGTGAATTTGTATCATGGTCCTTGTGGTTCGGTGCTTTATATATAAAGCAGGACGAAAGCCTTTTTTGGTAGGAGGGTGACGTGCTCGAGTTAGCTCGTGATCTCCCGTGACGGCGATCTTACAACCACTATCTACACTCCATCTCTTTCTGAGATGGAGGAGGCGGCGCCACAACAAGAAAGGGAGTATGGAATTTCCCGAAGTCCATTGTGTGTGATCAAAACAGCCTTGTACATATACCTTTTGCAGTTCTCCGAATAGATGATGATTCTATTATGTCATAATATGCTCTTACATAACCACAAAAAAGTATTCCTGGAAGTTGAGCCAACCAGACACCAAACAATACAGCGTGCCATCCGGCGCTTGCACGCCAGACCTCGTACCTGCTCGCTGCATCTTCCCATAGGGGATAGGACTACTGTAGTTTAGGACAGTTGATGCTTTGTTCATTTTACTTCAGAACTTTATGCTCCTGCAGATTGTCGAGTTTTTCTGTTCTACTTCCTCCGTTCCGATTTACTCGTCGTGGTTTTAGTTCAAATTTAAACTAAAACCACGACGAGTAAATCGGAATTGAACTAAAACCACGACGAGTAAATCGGAACGGAGGGAGTAGCCATTAATATGCCATACTGTTTGTGAATAAAAACTTATGGTATTTGCAGGATTATTTGCTTAGCCTTTTTTATTTGTGCTCCCTTTGTGAGCTGTACTCCGGATTACAGACTTTGTATTTTGCTGAACTTGTTTAATAATAGGGCCGCATGCATCTTTCGTATGCAGAGGCCAGGGGAACCTCCTTTTCTAAAATAAATAAAAAAAGGCAGGTGTTGTATCTATTAGAAGAAGAGAAAGACAAAAGGTTCTGGCCGAAGCCCAGTTACAGAATACAGTAGTCAAGATTAGCCACCTCTGACAAAAGCTAGCTTTCTCAATCTCATTATCTCCTGGATCCTACAGATCCTGTCATAAACCCCTAAGCATTTATGCTAAAAAACACGCATTTCTATCTTTCCAAATCTGCCAAAGGGTGTAAGAAAAAAATCCACGTACTTGTCAAAGGTAAATTTTAGCCGTTTATTTTGGAATGTGTTCCATTCATCAAGCTGATTTGCCTCAATGTCAACAAGCAAGTTGATGAACCAAAAAAATGACCTTGTGTAGCATCCTTTTGGCAAGTGCCAGCATGAGCAAAGCATATTCTTCTTAGCCTCAACGACAAAGTCTTTTCTTGGACTCTTCTGTTGCAATCCAATATTCAGAGAATTAATTACTCTGTTCCAATAATCCCTAGTTTAGTGCATAAAAAATATACCTTAAAAAATTCTGAAGTGTGACTTGTATGGTGGCACTCATAAAGACAGTAAAGGCTGTCAAGCCTAGCCAACCTTCGAATCAGGGAGCTTTTGGAAATCAGATGGCCTGCATAGACAAGAAAGGGAAAATACATCAGTGGTGTTGTAAGAAAGATTAATCATAGGTAAAGTGGCAATTTGAAGGAAACAATAGCCTACCATACAATGCAAAAAGAGGGACCCTGTAAAAGCACACGAGTTCATCTTGTGTCTGCCTTCATAGGTAAGAGAAAACTTCTGGGTCATCCACAATCTCTTGAAATAGGTGAATGACATGCAAATTTTTTTTACCACATAGAATACAAGGATGCTACTTATTTAACAATAATATGAGCAGAACACACCTACCGGAACTGTGTGCCAAAAAAATTCACCTTGGCATAATCATCCAGTCGCTCGTTAATATCCAACTTGAAAGGAGGAAGATTCGTAGTTACAGTCGATGCCAAAACCTGAGATTAACTGATATTGTTTTGTGAAATGGACTGGCCATTAATTCAGAAAAATACCCCATCCAAGTCTTGACATTTACAGTTATTACACAATAAACTGGCGGGGTGACAGACCAAGAATCGCTGCTGGTTCCTTTACGCCCAGTCTTTGCCAAAACATGCGCACATCCAAGCAGTTTAATTTCTAATGATCTCCCCTGACACCTAAGCAATATGCTATAGAAGATAGTTGGCTATGTCACTGAAAGATCCTTCATTTTTCATTTTTTGCAAATCATCCACACCACATCCTGTGTGTGGTTGAATATTACCACTCCTTGATTAACAGTTATGTACCATCTGCATGATTTCATTTTTCCTTTTTCATTTTTTACATTAACAGTTATGTACATCTGCATAATTTCAGTCAATAGGATTTCGCATGACCAAACATAAACAGATTCAAATCAATAGATTAAGATAAGTAACAAAGCTATACTCGATGCTCAATAAGAATAACCATACCTTGGGATCCTTCCCATTCAACAGGGTCTTTCCAGTATAGCAACTTAAGTACTTAACCTTTACATGTTTAATGCCCAATCTACAATAGTCTTTTAGCTGCAATCTACAATATTTAGTTGTGAGTAAAAAATACCATGTGTTACTGATGGTACAAAAATAAAGAAGCAGGGATGATACATACTGGTTTACGACATGAGGAAGCATTCTTGAAGCAAATGCCCTACGAAAAATATCTGTGAATTCAGAACTTAACTCACCTATCCCCAACACGAGTGGAGCTCTTTATCTTTGAAAAGCTTGTTGCTAGATGCTTCCTTTTGGTTGATAACCTACAGCAGTTTAACGGGTCTTATTATGTTGTTTCCACAAGCCATACGAAATTCTCATGTCACATAAACAATAAATAGAACTGCTGATAACAACATATACAACATGTTCGGTTCGGGCAACATAACGTATTCAGTTTAGTGTATCCGGAAGCGTTGCTTCCGAATATTTTTACGTAATACCTCCTTTGTTTAGTTTGTGGAATCGAGTCCCGATTTTAACCCGGCCGGTTCGTGTGGTTATTTCAACTCTGCGAAGTGCCATATCAGAAAGCACTGTTATGGAATACATGGCGAGGGAAACCAAAGCTGGCTACGGTTTCGGAAGTCGCTGTATTTGGAGACCACACTTTTTGTCCAAACCAAACACGCCGATAAGTTATTGAACCTTGATTCCTGAATTAGGAGCAGCCTCAGATATGATGTGTGTATCACTTAACAGAAATCCTCTGCCCAGCCTCTCAAAAGAAAATCATCTGCCCAACAACGTGGAACTTTCTAGACCCTCTAGCGAACCTTGATCGATGACACACACAAAATTGATATCGATGAAAGGAAGGGAGATAGCCTCGACTCATAGACATAATTCTAACTGATTATGCTATACCTGATCCATAAATCTCTTCCGGATTATTGGGCACCCAACTGCAAAAACACAGTAAATAAAGCATAACTGAACCTGTAGTCACAGAGTGAACTTACATCCTCAGCTCGGTGGAGCTTGCCTGTATCCGTCTCCGTTGCCTACTCCCCAATCACCACAATGCGTGTCTACAGAGGGAGTACGGGAGACCATGGCTGCTACTGTAGTCTACAGAGGGAGCACATTGGAGAGACAAATGCGCCAGTAGCATTAACCATGGCTGCTACTGTATGATGTAGCCCCGGCGAGGAGACGGATGGCTGCTACTGTATGATGTAGCAATGGCGAGGAGACGGATGCGCCCTGGTGCGTTAGACATCGAGGGGAGGAAGATATGTAGGGAAGAAAGGCCTTCACCTTCGGTCGCTAACGGCGCAGCCACGAGGTCACCACACCGAGCTGATGCTTTATCCCAGCACTTCATATTCCTTCTGATCCTCACCTCGGTTGCTTCACAGTCGCCTCACCGCCGTCTTCATGCCTCGCATGGACTGTGGGCCAAGATTGAAGCCGCTGGAGAGGTCAAATCTCGAGGACGAGGGAGAGGGATGAGGACAGGAGGGGGAGGCCGCTGGGAAGGTAGAGGCTCGACTCGCTCGAGGGAAGGGCGGACTATAGCTGGCCAAACGGGCCGGCCCGGCCCGGCACGGCACGGCCCATCCTAATCGTTCCTGGCACGGCCCAGCCCGCCAAGGCACGATTATTATACGGGCCGTGCCGTGCCGGCCCGCGTGCTGCAGCCTGTAGCCCAGGCACAACCCAGTTAGTAAATGAGCCGGCACGTTGGTGTTGGAAATATGCCCTAGAGGCAATGATAAAAGTGTTATTATTATATTTCTTTGTTCATGATAATAGTCTTTTATTCATGCTATAACTGTATTATCCGGAAATCGTAATACACGTGTGAATACATAGACCACAATATGTCCCTAGTGAGCCTCTAGTTGACTAGCTCGTTGTGATCAACAAATAGTCATGGTTTCCTGGCTATGGACATTGGATGTCGTTGATAACGGGATCACATCATTAGGAGAATGATGTGATGGACAAGACCCAATCCTAAGCCTAGCACAAAGATCGTGTAGTTCGTATGCTAAAGCTTTTCTAATGTCAAGTATCTTTTCCTTAGACCATGAGATTGTGCAACTCCCGGATACCGTAGGAATGCTTTGGGTGTACCAAACGTCACAACGTAACTGGGCGGCTATAAAGGTGCATTACAGGTATCTCCGAAAGTGTCTGTTGGGTTGGCACGAATCGAGACTGGGATTTGTCACTCCGTGTAAACGGAGAGGTATCTCTGGGCCCACTCGGTAGGACATCATCATAATGTGCACAATGTGACCAAGGGGTTGATCACGGGATGATGTGTTACGGAAAGAGTAAAGAGACTTGCCGGTAACGAGATTGAACAAGGTATCGGTATACCGACGATCGAATCTCGGGCAAGTAAAATACCGCTAGACAAAGGGAATTGTATACGGGATCGATTGAGTCCTTGACATCGTGGTTCATCCGATGAGATCATCGTGGAACATGTGGGAGCCAACATGGGTATCCAGATCCCGCTATTGGTTATTGACCGGAGAACGTCTCGGTCATGTCTACATGTCTCCCGAACCCGTAGGGTCTACACACTTAAGGTTCGATGACGCTAGGGTTATAAAGGAAGTTTGTATGTGGTTACCGAATGTTGTTCGGAGTCCCGGATGAGATCCCGGACGTCACGAGGATTCCGGAATGGTCCGGAGGTAAAGATTTATATATGGGAAGTCCTGTTTTGGTCACCGGAAAAGTTTCGGGTTTTATCGGTAACGTACCGGGACCACCGGGAGGGTCCCGGGGGTCCACCAAGTGGGGCCACCGGCCCCGGAGGCTTGTATGGGCCTAGAGTGGAAAGGGACCACCCTAGAGTGGGCTGGTGCACCTCCCACCCTTGCCCAAGGCGCAGCTAGGAGGGGAGAGGGGAAACCCTAGGCGCAGATGGGCCTATAGGCCCACCCTAGGGCGCGCCCCCTCTCTCCCCCTCTTGGCCGCCCCCTCCAAGTCCCATCTAGGGCTGGCCGCACCCCTTGGGGTGGGAAACCCTAAAGGGGGCGCAGCCCCCCTTCCCCCTATATATACTTGAGGCATTGGAGCAGCCCAACACATGAGAACTTCTCCTCTTGGTGCAGCCCTACCTCTCTCCCTTCTCCTCATATCTCGCGGTGCTTGGCGAAGCCCTGCAGGACTACCACGCTCCTCCATCACCACCACGCCGTTGTGCTGCTGTTGGATGGAGTCTTCCTCAACCTCTCCCTCTCTCCTTGCCGGATCAAGGCGTGGGAGACGTCACCGGGCTGTACGTGTGTTGAACGCGGAGGTGCCGTCCGTTCGGCACTAGGATCTCCGGTGATTTGAATCACGACGAGTACGACTCCTTCAACCCCGTTCTCTTGAACGCTTCCGCTTAGCGATCTACAAGGGTATGTAGATGCACTCTCCTTCCCTCGTTGCTAGTTTCTCCATAGATAGATCTTGGTGACACGTAGGAAAATTTTGAATTTCTGCTACGTTCCCCAACAATGGCATCATGAGCTAGGTCTATTGCGTAGATTCTTTGCACGAGTAGAACACAAAGTAGTTGTGGGCGTTGATTTTGTTCAATATGCTTACCGTTACTAGTCCAATCTTGTTTCGACGGTATTGTGGGATGAAGCGGCCCGGACCGACCTTACACGTACTCTTACGTGAGACAGGTTCCACCGACTGACATGCACTTGGTGCATAAGGTGGCTAGCGGGTGCCAGTCTCTCCCACTTTAGTCGGAACGGATTCGATGAAAAGGGTCCTTATGAAGGGTAAATAGCAATTGGCATATCACGTTGTGGTTTTGCGTAGGTAAGAAACGTTCTTGCTAGAAACCCATAGCAGCCACGTAAAACATGCAACAACAATTAGAGGACGTCTAACTTGTTTTTGCAGGGTATGCTTTGTGATGTGATATGGCCAAGAAGAATGTGATGAATGATATTGTGATGTATGATGATCATGTTCTTGTAATAGGATTCACGACTTGCATGTCGATGAGTATGACAACCGGCAGGAGCCATAGGAGTTGTCTTTATTTTTGTATGACCTGCGTGTCATTGAAGAACGCCATGTAACTTACTTTACTTTATTGCTAAACGCGTTAGCCATAGAAGTAGAAGTAGTCGTTGGCGTGACAACTTCATGAAGACACGATGATGGAGATCATGATGATGGAGATCATGGTGTCAAGCCGGTGACAAGATGATCATGGAGCCCCGAAGATGCAGATCAATGGAGCTATATGATATTGGCCATATCATGTCACAACTATATAATTGCATGTGATGTTTATTATGATTATGCATCTTGTTTACTTAGGACGACGGTAGTAAATAAGATGATCCCTTACAAAATTTCAAGAAGTGTTCTCCCCTAACTGTGCACCGTTGCTACAGTTCGTCGCTTCTAAGCACCACGTGATGATCGGGTGTGATGGATTCTTACGTTCACATACAACGGGTGTAAGACAGTTTTACACAGCGAAAACACTTAGGGTTAACTTGACGAGCCTAGCATGTGCAGACATGGCCTCGGAACACGGAGACCGAAAGGTCGAGCATGAGTCGTATGGTAGATACGATCAACATGAAGATGTTCACCGATGATGACTAGTCCGTCTCACGTGATGATCGGACACGGCCTAGTTGACTCGGATCATGTAATCACTTAGATGACCAGAGGGATGTCTATCTAAGTGGGAGTTCATAAGATGAACTTAATTATCCTGAACATAGTCAAAAGACCTTTTGCAAATTATGTCGTAAGCTCGCGCTTTAGTTCCACTGTTTAGATATGTTCCTAGAGAAAATATAGTTGAAAGTTGACAGTAGCGATTTTGCGGACAGTAGAAAGCTTATGTCCTTAATGCACCGCTCAGTGTGCTGAACCCCAAACGTCGTTTGTGGATGTTGCGAACATCGGACATACATGTTTTGATAACTACGTGATAGTTTAGTTAAATGGCTTAAGTAGAGGCACCAAAGATGTTTTTCGAAACATCGCGGAACATATGAGATGTTTCGAGGGCTGAAATTAGGATTTCAGGCTTGTGCCCACGTCAAGAGGTATAAGACCTCCGACGATTTTCTTAGCCTGCAAACTCAGGGAGAAAAGCTCAATCGTTGAGCTTGTGCTCAGATTGTCTGAGTGCACCAATCACTTGAATCGATGGGAGCTGATCTTCCATATAAGATGGTGATGTTTCTCCAAAGTCATTACCACCAAGCTACTAGAGCTTTGTGATGAACTATAACAAATCAGGGATAAATATGATGATCCTTGAGATATTCGTGATGTTTGACACCGCGAAAGTAGAAATCAAGAAGGAGCATCAATTGTTGATGGTTGGTGAAACCACAAGTTTCAAGAAGGGCAAGGGCAAGAAGGGATACTTCATGAAACGGCAAATCAGCTGCTGCACCAGTGAAGAAACCCGAGGTTGAACCCAAACCCGAGACTAAGTGCTTCTGTGATAAGGGGAATGGTCACTAGAGCGGAATTACCCTAGATACTTGGTAGATAAGAAGGCTGGCAAGGTCGATAGAAGTATATTGGATATACATTATGTTAATGTGTACTTTACTAGTACTCCTAGTAGCACCAGGGTATTAGATACCGGTTCGGTTGCTAAGTGTTAGTAACTCGAAATAAAAGAGCTACGGAATAAACGGAGACTAGCTAAAGGTGAGCTGACGATATGTGTTGGAAGTGTTTCCAAGTTTGATGTGATCAAACATCGCACGCTCCCTCTACCATCAAGATTAGTATTAAACCTGAATGATTATCATTTGGTGTTTGCGTTGAGCATAGACATGATTGGATTATGTCTATTGCAATACGGTTATTCATTTAAGGAGAATAATGGTTACTCTATTTATTTGAATAATACCTTCAATGGTCTTGCACCTAAAGGAATGGTTTATTGAATCTCGATCGTAGTGATACACATTTTCATGCCAAAAGATATAAGATAGTAATGATAGTACCACTTGCTTGTGGCACTGCCATGTAAGTCATATTGGTATAAAACGCATGAAGAAGCTCCATGTTGATGGATCTTTGGACTCACTCGTTTTTGAAAAGCTTGAGACATGCGAACCATGTCTATTGGTGTATACGCATGAAGAAACTCCATGCAGATGGATCGTTTGGACTCACTTGATTTTGAATCACTTGAGATATGCAAATCATACCACATGGGCAAGATGACTGAAAAGCCTCGTTTTCAGTAAGATGGAACAAGATAGCAACTTGTTGGAAGTGACACATTTTGATGTGTGCAGTCCAATGAGTGCTGAGGCATGCAGTGAATATCGTTATGTTCTTACTTCACAGATGATTCGAGTAGATGTTGAGAATATTTACTTGATGAAACACAAGTCTGAATTATTGAATGGTTCAAGTAATTTCAGAGTGAAGTAGAAGATCATTGTGACAAGAGGATAAAATGTCTATGATATGATCATAGAGATGAATATCTGAGTTACGAGTTTTGGCACACAATTAAGCAATTGTGGAAATTGTTTCGCAATTAATACCGCCTGGAACACCATAGTGTGATGGTGTGTCCGAACAACATAGTTGCACCCTATTGGATATGGTGCGTACCATGATGTCTCTTATCGAATTACCACTATTGTTCATGGGTTAGGCATTAGAGACAACCACATTCACTTTAAATAGGGCACCACGAAATTCCGTTGAGATGACACCGTATGAATTATGGTTTAGAGAAATCTAAGTTGTCGTTTCTTAAAGGTTTGGGGCTGCGATGCTTATGTGAAAAAGGATTCAGGATTGATAAGCTCGAACCCAAAGCGGATAAAATGCATCTTCATAGGACACCCAAAACAGTTGGGTATACCTCCTAATTCAGATCCGAAAGCAATATGGATTGTTTCTTGAATCGGGTCCTTTCTCGAGGAAAGGTTTCTCTCGAAAGAGTTGAGTGGGAGGATGGTGGAGACTTGATGAGGTTATTGAACCGTCACTTCAACTAGTGTGTAGCAGGGCATAGGAAGTTGTTCCTGTAGCACCTACACCAATTGAAGTAGAAGCTTATGATAGTGATCATGAAGTTTCGGATCAAGTCACTACCGTACCTCGTAGGGTGACAAGGATGCGTACTGCTTCAGAGTGGTACAGTAATCCTGTCTTGAAGGTCATGTTGCTAGACAACAATGAACCTACGAGCTATGGAGAAGCGATGGTGGGCCCAAATTCCGACAAATGGTTAGAAGCCATGAAATCCGAGATAGGATCCATGTATCAGAACAAAGCATGGACTTTGGTGGACTTGCCCGATGATCGGCAAGCCATTGGGATAAATGGATCTTTAAGAAGAAGACGGACGTGGATGGTAATGTCACCATCTATGAAGCTCGACTTGTGGCGAAGAGTTTTTCACAAGTTCAAAGAGTTGACTACGATGAGATTTTCTCATCCGTAGCGATGCTTAAGTCCGTCGGAATCATGTTAGCATTAGCTGCATTTATGAAATCTGGCAGACGGATGTCAAAACGAGTTTCCTTACCAGTTTTCATAAGGAAAGGTTGTATGTGATACAATCAGAAAGGTTTTGTCGATTCTAAGGATGCTAAAAGGTATGCTAACTCCAGCGATCCTTCTAAGGACTGGAGTAAGCATCTCGGAGTTGGAATGTACACTTTGATGAGATGATCAAAGATTTTGGGTTTGTACAAAGTTTATGAGAAACTTGTATTTCCAAAGAAGTGAGTGGGAGCACTATAGAATTTCTGATGAGTATATGTTGTTGACATATTGATGATCAGAAATGATGTAGATTTCTAGAAAGCATATAGGGTTATTTGAAAGGTGTTTTTCAATAGAAAACCTGGATTAAGCTACTTAAACATTGAGCATCAAGACCTATGAGGATAGATCAAAAACGCTTAATGGTACTTTCAAATGAGCATATACCTTGACATGATCTTGAAGGTGTTCAAGATGGATCAGTCAAAGAAGGAGTTCTTGCCTGAGTTGTAAGGTACGAAGTTAAGACTTAAAGCTCGACCACGGCAGAAAAGAGAGAAAGGACGAAGGTCGTCCCCTATGCTTTAGACGTAGGCTCTACAGTATGCTATGCTAAGTACCACACCTGATGTGTGCCTTGCCACATGTCTGGCAAGAGAATACAAAGGTGATCAAGGAGTGGATCATCAGATAGCGGTCAAAGTTATCCTTAGAGGAATAAGGATATGTTTCTCGATTATGGAGGTGATAAAGAGTTCGGCGTAAAGGGTTACGTCAATGCAAGCTTTAACACCTATCCGAATGACTCTGAGTAACAAACCGGATACGTATAGTGGAACAACCATTTGGAATAGCTCCAAGTGGAGCGTGGAAGCAGCATTTACAATATGACATAGAGAATTGCGAAGTACATACGGATCTGAATGTTACAGATCCGTTGACTAAAACCTCTCTCACAAGCAGAACATGATCAAACCCCAGAACTCATTGAGTCTTAATCACATGATGATGTGAACTAGTTTAATGACACTAGTGAACTCTTTGGATGTTGGTCACATGGTGATGTGACCTGTCAGTGTTAATCACATGGTGATGTGAACTAGATTATTGACTCTAGTGCAAGTGGGAGACTGTTGGAAATATGCCCTAGAGGCAATGATAAAAGTGTTATTATTATATTTCTTTGTTCATGATAATAGTCTTTTATTCATGCTATAACTGTATTATCCGGAAATCGTAATACACGTGTGAATACATAGACCACAATATGTCCCTAGTGAGCCTCTAGTTGACTAGCTCGTTGTGATCAACAGATAGTCATGGTTTCCTGGCTATGGACATTGGATGTCGTTGATAACGGGATCACATCATTAGGAGAATGATGTGATGGACAAGACCCAATCCTAAGCCTAGCACAAAGATCGTGTAGTTCGTATGCTAAAGCTTTTCTAATGTCAAGTATCTTTTCCTTAGACCATGAGATTGTGCAACTCCCGGATACCGTAGGAATGCTTTGGGTGTACCAAACGTCACAACGTAACTGGGTGGCTATAAAGGTGCATTACAGGTATCTCCGAAAGTGTCTATTGGGTTGGCACGAATCGAGACTGGGATTTGTCACTCCGTGTAAACAGAGAGGTATCTCTGGGCCCACTCGGTAGGACATCATCATAATGTGCACAATGTGACCAAGGGGTTGATCACGGGATGATGTGTTACGGAACGAGTAAAGAGACTTGCCGGTAACGAGATTGAACAAGGTAAAATACCGCTAGACAAAGGGAATTGTATACGGGATCGATTGAGTCCTTGACATCGTGGTTCATCCGATGAGATCATTGTGGAACATGTGGGAGCCAACATGGGTATCCAGATCCCGCTGTTGGTTATTGACCGGAGAACATCTCGGTCATGTCTACATGTCTCCCGAACCCGTAGGGTCTACACACTTAAGGTTCGATGACGCTAGGGTTATAAAGGAAGTTTGTATGTGGTTACCGAATGTTGTTCGGAGTCCCGGATGAGATCCCGGACGTCGCGAGGAGTTCCGAAATGGTCCGGAGGTAAAGATTTATATATGGGAAGTCCTGTTTTGGTCACCGGAAAAGTTTCGGGTTTTATCGGTAACGTACCGGGACCACCGGGAGGGTCCCGGGGGTCCACCAAGTGGGGCCACCGGCCCCGGAGGCTTGTATGGGCCTAGAGTGGAAAGGGACCAGCCCCAGAGTGGGCTGGTGCGCCTCCCACCCTTGCCCAAGGCGCAGCTAGGAGGGGAGAGGGGAAACCCTAGGCGCAGATGGGCCTATAGGCCCACCCTAGGGCGCGCCCCCTCTCTCCCCCTCTTGGCCGCCCCCTCCAAGTCCCATCTAGGGCTGGCCGCACCCCTTGGGGTGGGAAACCCTAAAGGGGGCGCAGCCCCCCTTCCCCCTATATATACTTGAGGCATTGGAGCAGCCCAACACATGAGAACTTCTCCTCTTGGTGCAGCCCTACCTCTCTTCCTTCTCCTCATATCTCGCGGTGCTTGGCGAAGCCCTGCAGGACTACCACGCTCCTCCATCACCACCACGCTGTTGTGCTGCTGTTGGATGGAGTCTTCCTCAACCTCTCCCTCTCTCCTTGCTGGATCAAGGCGTGGGAGACGTCACCGGGCTGTACGTGTGTTGAACGCGGAGGTGTCGTCCGTTCGGCACTAGGATCTCCGGTGATTTGAATCACGACGAGTACGACTCCTTCAACCCCGTTCTCTTGAACGCTTCCGCTTAGCGATCTACAAGGGTATGTAGATGCACTCTCCTTCCCTCGTTGCTGGTTTCTCCATAGATAGATCTTGGTGACACGTAGGAAAATTTTGAATTTCTGCTACGTTCTCCAACAGTTGGCCCGTTTAGCACGGTGGGCTGCATAATTTTAGCCTGTTATTTGACGCACTGAGCGTTTTTTAGCCTATTTTTACATGTTGGGCCATATATATATGTATAAAAAAATAAAAAAACGTAATCGGGTCGTGCCGTGCCAGCCCGCGTGCCCAGCCTCCAGGCCCAGGCACGGCCCAGGGCATGCCGCGTGCCTGGCCCGGCCCGTTTAGCCCGTGTCGTGCCTGGCCCAAGGCGGGCCGTGCCGGCGTGCTCACGGGCCGGCCCGAAAAAACCGGCCCATTTGGCTAGCTATAGGGCGGACACGCTAGGTACGATACGACTGTTCAAGCGGCAGTTGCGGATCGAGGAGGGGAACGTGCGTGCATGGGTCGCCGCTATTTTCTTTTCTCGTTTTTCTCGTATCGGCTCCTATGTTTATGCTGGAATTTTCTTTCTGTATGAATCGCGCACGATGCGGTGGAAGTTGCGAGCGCACGAGGCGGGAGTAGCGGTCGCGGAGGTGAGGAAATAGGGAGGTCGAACCATCACGACGTTCGATTCTCCTTTAATAGTAGAGAATATATTCAATCTAAAAAAATAATTATACTTCTTCCTAAACTTTTAAGAAAATCCATGTGTATTGCACATACGTTTATTAACCACTATAACAACATCTTTGCATTAAGCCACCAACATTTCCTTAGCACTAGGTGGACAGTTTCTTATTTAGATATATCATGTACATTCTTCAAATACATATTTATAACACGTTACCAACACTTTTTCCAAAAGGTTTTAAATAATTTAATTGTATTGTAAAAAAAATCCACCTAATTTACTTGATTTACATTCATCAATTCCTACACGTACATTTCTTAACTACCAAGCCAACATTTTCCCCTTGAACAAGCAGCATTTGCTTACCACTAGTTTGTACTTGTCTTGTCTTGTCCTAAAGGTTTTGTTGAAATTTTTTCCAAAGAAATTTTAACTAAAATTTCAACACTTTTTCCCAAGGCAAATACATTTAGCAGTTGTATATTTCCCAACCATTTGTAATCTTCATGTAACTTACACATACATTTCTCTAAATCAACATCATTCCTTTGAGCATTCAATGTTTTCTCACTATTAGGTTAACATTTTCTTTATTAATTCATATTAAAACATTTTTAAATACATTTTTTAACCCATTTCCAACACTTCCCCAAAAGGCTTTTTAAAAATATATTTTTAAATGTGCATTCCTTGTCTTTTTAATGGCTTTTATTAACATTTTTAAATACATTTTTAATTTTTTTCCCAACGCAAAATGCATTTAAAAATTGTGTTGTTTCCCCATTTTCTTAATTCCATGTATCATGCATATATATCTCTTAACCACTATAACAACATCTTCCTTTAAGCAAGCAACATTTACTTTGCACTAGGTGAACATTTTCTTATTTAGATATATCATGATCATTTTTCAAATACATTTTATAACACATTTTTCCTTTGAGCAAGCAACATTTCCTTACCACTAGTTCGTACATTTCTTATCTTGTTCTAAAGGTTTTTTTTTTACATATTTTTTCCAAAGACACTTGTAACTAAAATTTCAACACTTTTTCACAAAGGCAAATACATTTAACAGTTGAATGTTTATCCCGCCCCCTTTCATTTTTCATGTATCCTACAAATACATTTCTTAACTATCCAATCAACACCTTTCCTTTGAGCATTCAACATTTTCATACCCCTAAGTATAAAGTTTATTATTCGAGCAATCGACATTATTTAGAAAAACAAAATCAACACTTCGAGCAGAAGGCAAACACAATTAATGCATTTTCAACACTTTCGCATGTACACACCTTTTTCTTACACAATATAGTACACAACAAACATTTCTTATGTACATAATGAACATTTTTCTTTTATTGTATCAACATTTATATAACATCATATTATACTTTTTTTAGATATCTGTGAATTGCAAGACTAGGTTAGCTATATAAATATATTATTACTTTTCCTGATAATTGCAAAGCTAGGGTAATAACTAAAGAACATTTATTAAACACAACTTGAACTCAATTATTTTTTTCTTAGGACTGAACTCAATTATCTAACACCATGGTTTTCTCATAATTGGTAAAACCATTATCTGAATGTCTCATAGTAAAGCTATTTTTGGTTGTCATGTACAATGTTGACCATTCAAATATCTATTGTGCATGATGTTGTAACAATGTGGGCACTATTCTGTTCTTTCTCGCAATTTTACGAAGCTTTCTTGTTCTTCTTCTTAATCCCAGATGTGTTACTGTTCTTTGCCGCAGGTCATGTGCTCTTCTTTGCACCAGCTCATATACTCTTCTTTGTCACAGCTGTTGTGATCCCAGTTGTAGTATTCACAACCCTAGATCATGTACTCTTCTTTGCACCAGCTCCACTACAACTGCTATTTCAAGCTGGGAACCCCAAAAGCAGGATCATCATGAACTGATCAAAAACAAAGGCAACAAAGCCCTGAGAAAGTGCTACTTCCATGCTAACTTCCTTCACTAAACATTTTTAATAAATTATCAAATAAGCTCACAAAGTTCTAATGTTCCTCATTTTAGTCTGTTATTCTACTGAACTGTACTGAATTTTTCCATTCACCTCAGCGATTTCTGTAGACTCATTAGTTGTTCCAATCTCTGAACTTGCAATACCTGTTTTCACCTCTTTGTTCTTATTCTTTTTTCTCTTTTGTAAAGCGGACTTCAAACCTACTGCCCTTTCTTACTAACATGATTATTTATTGCTGGATCTTGGAAGGTAACTGGTGAGTTTGGTTCATCAACCTTATATTTCTTCTTGCACCTTGCCATGTACTCCCTCTGTTCCTAATTATAAGTCTTTGTAGCGATTCTACTACGAACCACATACGGATGTATATAGATGCATTTTAGAGTATAGATTCACTCATCTTGCCCCGTATGTGGTCCACAGTGAAATGTCTTCAAAGACTTATATTTAAGAACGGAGGGAGTAGTAAGTATCATGCAACAACTCAATTGTATGCATGCAACGCCTGCTTTCCTTGGCATCGTTGAATATGTCTGAACAAGCCTTTTATGTTTTTGACATCATCAAACTGTAACAAAATGCCACTTTCACACTATTTTCTCCTTCTAGCATGCTGCATTCTTTTCTCTTTGAGTTCTCATGAGCAGTCCACTCCTTTTCCCTGTACTGGAGGTCTGGATGGTTCACCTATCAACATTAAACTCCTTCGGGGTCAACCAACGGAACTGATAGCCACGTATTGAGAAAATTGGTGACTAGCCACCGTTGACCTAAGCCTCTGGAAATTTGCTCTGTAAGATTACTACTTAAAATACGTAGAAGGACTAATTATGATATTTGGTGAATCATTGTTACGAAATGGAATGAAGGAGGGAGGAAAAAAGACTTCCGCTCGCGTCGCCCCCCCCCCCCCCCCCCGCTCGGGCGACTCGGGCTCCCCAACCCTAGCCGCCGCCGGGGCCTAGCCCATCCTCCTCCCCTCCTCCCGCCGCCGCCGGAGGACGCCGGCGGCTTGCGGCCGAAGGCCGACGGCGGTGGCGGGGGCTCTTCCTCCCTCCCATGTTTCAGGGATGGCGGGACCCCAACATGCGTGCAGGTGCGGCCGATCTAGAAGCGACGGTGTTGGCTTGGACGGCGGCGGCAGTCGGCCCTGCCTCAGGCCATGGGCGGCTGCTCCGGCTGGCCTGGATCAGGTGGCGGCGTGATGCGGTCTTCGGCGACATGTCATCTGGCTTTAGATCGGCGGCGGCATCGAGGGCCTGGTGGACTGTTTGGCGGCACCCATAGCAGATCTGTTCTGGCCGGTGTAGCCAGTGGTGGTGGTCATCTTCTTCGTTGGCGGTGGCCGACTAGAAGTTGGGTGATCGGATCTCGAGATCCATCATCTAGTCCCGGCTGTGAGTTGGGGAGACATGGTTGCCGGTGAAAACCGAGCCGACGGCAGGCAATGGCGGCGTTCTACACTGTTACCTTGATGAAGGCATCATCGTGTAACTGTTGTCGACCCACTCGTGCTGCTCCGGGGGAAACCCTAGGATCTGGTGTTCCAGATCGGAAGATGGCGGCACTGCGGTGTCGTTTCTCTCTTGGGAGCATCGTTTGTGGAGCAGCGCTGGAAGTCAGAGGCAGGAGATGGAGCGGCTTCGTCACAGAGCTTCGGTGGAGATGTCAAGTCATGCCTGACCGGCAAGTGCTACGTTTGGTCATGCCTGGTCGGCGGGTGCTACGCACGACAGATCCTCCAAGGACTTCAAGCTGTGTCGGCTGGTGATACTTGGCGGCATGGCGCTGAGGTGTATCAGTGGCGACCGCGATGTGTTCAGCTGTTTGCGCGCAGGGAGGAGGTGCCGTTGGGCGCCGTGGTGGCGTCGACGATAGCTGGACCGAGCAAGGTTGATGCATCGGTACAGTTCTGAAGATGGAGCGGTGGCAGTTGGCGGCGGCGGCCTCTAAGAGCACGCCGGACCAGTGTGTGCCCCAGACCCGGCAAGTGGCTAGGTTGGGGTCTCATGTCTTAGATGTTAGGCTTGGCTGCGATGTCTGTTTGGTATTAGGCTCAGGCTATCTGCGCCCCTTCATCAACTGGATAGGTGTAGCGACAGTTTGTTGCTTAGAGGCGGTTTTAGTCTTATTGTTGTATTGATTTTGTAAGGTCTTGTGAGAATAATTAATAAAGTGGTCGTATGCATAGTCCAGATGCAGAGGCCGGGGGTCATCCTCCTTTTCTAAAAAAACGAAATGGAATGAAAAAGAGTAACTATTTAACTGTAATCTGAGCTCCCCCGCAAAAAAAAAACCTGTAATCTGAGCTGACTAATTGTGTACTCTCTGGAACGACAACTTACTTTATCATCGTGTGGAGAAGATCTGAGAATAAATGGCATTTGTGAAAGAGGTGCTCAACATATTTGGAGAAGCGTCAGGTGTGAGGGTGAACTTTGAGAAATCTTCAGCGATCTTGATCCGAGGGGAAGGGGTGGATGAGGAACAGTTGCGGGACACTTTGCCTTGGCAAATCGAGAAGTTCCCGTGCAAATACTTGGGGCTGCAATTGAGCATTAAAGGTTTAAATAGATCGGACTGGCAACCCATCATTGATGCAGCTCTTCGAATCCTGCCTGGTTGGCAAAGGGGTATGGTGACTAGGCCGGGCAGACTTATTCTGGTCAATCAGGTCATGCGAGCGCGACCAACGCATGTGTTGTGGCATGGGACAGGGTGTGCAAACCGAAGAACTTTGGAGGGTTGGGAGTGATTGATTTGCACAAACATGGCATTGCGCTGAGATTGAGATGGGAATGGTTGAAGAGAACAGATCCGTCGCGGCCATGGCAGAGGCTGTGCAACATGGTCGACAAGCAGGCCCAGGAGGCATTCACGAGCTTGGTCAGCTGGCAGATCGGCGATGGATCGCAGACGCTTTTTGGAAAGATAGATGGCTTCATGGTTACACGGTAAAGAAGATTGCGCCGTTACTGGCGGGGAAAGTCAGGACACAGGTGGCCAACAGGAGGTTGGTGAGAGAGGGGCTCTTTATGCACGAGTGGACAAATGACATTGGGGGAGAGCTGGACACGGAAAACCTGGCACAATTCGTTAGGTTATGGGAGGCTTTGCTGGAGGTTCAGTTGGCACAGGAGGTGGAGGATAGACCAATCTGGGCTTGGAACACCTCTGGAACTTACACGGCGGCATCGGCTTATAAGATGATGTGCGAAGGGGGGATCAGGTTCCAGTCGGCTGCCGCAATATGGAAGTGCTGGGCGTCGGCTAGGATGCAAAATATTCATGTGGCTCGCCATTCTGCATAGGCTCTGGACGTCTGACCGTCGCGTGCGGCATGGGTTGCAAGACGAGATATCACATTGCCATCTTTGCGACCAAGAAGAGGACATAATTGAGCACATCCTGATGCAATGCGTGTTCGCTAGGCAGGTTTGGCATCTTTGCTTCATGGAGACGGAGACCAATTTGTCGCTCATGCCCACGGGACAGGAACCGCTCCAGGAATGGTGGAATTCGGCTAGGAAGCAGGTCACAAAAGCGCAGCGCAAGGACTTTGATGCTATGGTGATGCTCGTGTGTTGGTGCATTTGGAAGCAAAGGAATGGGAGAGTGTTTGGAAGGAATGATATTTGTAATGAGCGAGGTACTTTTGAGGTCATCATGAGAGAGCGACACCTTTGGGCGATCGCTAGAAGGGGTGGAGTCCAACTGAATCGCGAGTAGTCAGCTAGGCGGTGTGGAGTAGGGGTGGGTAGGCTCGCCGTATGTGAGGCCTGCGATTGTAAATAAACTCTTGTACATATCTCTCTGCCGTCTATAAAGCTAAGGTACACCATTGGCATACTCTCGAAAAAAAAGAATAAATGGCATTAAGACTGGACATATCATTCCTCGCAAAAAAAAAAAGACTGGGCATATCATTAATATCATAGTTTGCCCGCCTGGACAAACCATTTTTAGGCACGCCACATGCCCATGCAGCTCAAGTTACCATCACCTTGACACGTCGCGAAAATAACCAAATTAGCTTGCGAATGAGGATTCAAATTTCACAACTGAAGAACCAGAGAGGGCATAAAGAGCTGCCGTGATAATTGACTCGGCACATCTATGCAAATCAATCAGAACACAAAATGGCACAATCTAGAGCATCAAAATCTTCAGCCACCTGGAACAAATATTCCAAGTACGGGATTGCTAAATCAAAAGATGAACTAGCTCACATGTCACTAATTCTCCCCAGTCTTCAGCATCAAGCCACATTCCTATAGCAGCAATTATGCAATGTAACACCATTCTCAGCAGACCAAATCTAGATAATGGAATCACATTTAACACAAGTACAATAGGTGCTCTGTAATTGCCAACAGAAGAAATATTGTTTACCACATAATGGTAGCCATTTGCATCATCGAAAAGGGTAGCACTAACTTCAACACTTAAGCTAGCTGTGTTTCCAGAAACAATGGTCGGGGTGGATCATCAAAAAGCTGAAAACAGAGCATGTCCATACTGCGACAACAGAGCATAACAACTTGCAGAGGTAGAGGCCATGAATAAACATGCACCTTTGACTTCAGTACTCCCCGAAAGGGTCGCGAAGAGAAAAGTCGGATGCTCTCTTGAAGTTCCCAATGCTACCTCCATTAGTATTAACCATGATTGAGGAGTCCCTGGCCCGTTTCATGGACATCAGAGGCTTCACTTTGGAACGAATATCCCCCATTGTGGTGAAACTTCCATTGGCCAACACTAACACCACCTCCTTCAGCACCAATGCGCCCTCAAAGAAGAATTTGAGGAAAGCAATCTCACTTCGATCCCCTCGGAAATCATGGAAAACCAGCCGCTTGATGCACGAGCGGATGCATTCTATGGTGCCGGACTCATTCCAGAACTTCAGGTTCTTGCCAGAGGGTTGACCACTTTCTTCAGACTGAAAAAATAATTAAGTTAGTGCACATGAAGTTTATCAGATGTTGATGGATCATGCAGCAACAGCAGCAATTCACAATATGATGCTAGTACATGATGGTGCAAATGAATGCCAGAAGAAGCATCAGGGGCTTCACCTTGATGTGGAGCGTCTCAACGTTGGGAAAGCATCTGAGGACAGTCGGAATCATCTTGACATCATTGCGGCCTCCACAACGCACTTCCAAAGCAAGGATCCTCACACTTGGTACCTTGGTGCTTCGGCTCACCTTCGTCCCAGCCTGCAATTGCAATTTCAGTGCAGCCAATCAAGAGAAGAAAGATCAAACATATGCATTGATCATTTAGGTATGATGTACAATAAAACAAATCGAAAAGATGAGGCACCTTGATGACGGTGTTGCCGAACTCTAGGACATGACTTCCTGGATCCATGTACCCCAACGAGTGCAGCTTGGGGGCATGACCGATCTTCACCTTGGTGCAAACCCCGCCGCGGGTCCAACAACCTGTTAGAATGAGTCGCTCAAGGCATGGGGCGTCCACCAGAGCGATTTCTTCAAAGAAGGACCCGGTGATCTTCACGCAACGGAGGCTTTGGCTGACAAGGCAGAGGCTAAGCTTGAAAAGATTCCCGTGGACACAGAGCGTCTCCAGCACGGGGCTCCTGTCGAGGATGAAGTCCAAATCCTTGCTCTCCATGAAGACGCAGCAGAGCCCGAGCTCAAGGAGGTTAGGGAAACAGGTAGAGCGCCTGACGCCTGCCGTGTCGGGGAACTTCCAGAGGCCGAGGTAGAGGCGGGTGAGGGTGGTCATGCCCAAGAACGTGGAGGGGATAATGAAGTCGAGCGCCCACGGGCGGTTGACGAGGACGAGATCCTGGATGCCCTTGACGGCGAGGATCTGGAGCCAGCGCGCGAGCAGGCCAGGGAAGTCTTCCATGTGGCTGCTGGTGAGGTGGACGAAGCGGAAGGGCCCCGGGTGCGCGTCTAGGATGCGGGAGACGGCGGAGGTGACGCGACGAGCGTCAGCGCGCGCGGCCGCGGTGCCAGCGGGGAGGATGTGGGAGTCGACGAGGACGAGCGGGGCGGAGCGCCAGACCCCGCGCCAACGCCGGGAGAGCGCGGCGGTGCGCGCGCCGTCCTTCACGGGGAGGCGGGAGACGATGTTGCGGAGGAGCAGGTCGGGGAGGCGGCTGACGCATTCGACGGAGTCGTGGGGGAGGAGACCGAAGAGGCGAGCGTCGACGGAGACGGGCGGGTCCGGGAGGGCGTAGTGGATCCGGGAGAGCACGCGGGCGAAGACGGCCTCCATCTCATCCGGGTCATGGCCGTCGCGCCGGAGCCTCTCGGCCGTCGCCGGATCCATGGGAACGGGCGGCACCCGGGTGTCCATGGCCGTCGCCGGAAGCGCCGCGGTGGGGACGAGGGTTTTGGGCGGCGCGTGCTCTCTGTGGACTGGAGTGGAGTCGAGCAGGAACGGCGGAAGAGAAGGGAAATTGCTCCCGAGCCTTGGGAAAAGGCCCAAATGTCCAGAAACCCTCTCAAACCCCACTAGTCAGTGACTCCGGTGTTTCTATTTCTGAATACAACGTACATAGTGTGTATAACAACTTTTTGAAAAGAGAGAATGATGATATACACATTTACGAAAGTGTTATTCTAATCCCGAGCTAGGGCAAATAGTAAAATAAATAAAAAACTAATTTTCTTCTTCTGAAACATTGACAAGAAAATTTGATAGCTTGCAAAATTTCATCTTGAAATGACATTAGAGGAAAATGTCGCAAAAAAAACCAAAAATTGATGCTCCGAAATTCATTTGAAAATAACAGTTTGGGAGCATTGATATTGTTTTCTTTGCCATATTTTCCGTGAATATCATCCGGTGATGAAATTTTGTAAGCTATCAAAACATTTGACAATGTTTCACACAAAAAAATCAGAATTTTTCGGGGAAAAGTTATGTTACTGTTCGCCCAAGCTCATGATCAGAACAGTCGTGTCCTACACATTCACATATATTTTCTTAGTTATTAATGGTCATAAGCAAAACCTAACATGGATGTGGAACGAAACAATTTACAGAAAAATAAAAAACCGAGGAAGCTTCTATATGACGCTTTTTTTTAGAAAACTCGCCCACTTTATTGATTCATCTCAATGATCCACATAGGCCATGACTGGGCCAGCCCATTTAGTGTGTAGTGTACCGATTGATGCACTGTAGAAGTATGTTCACTCTAGGAACCAGTTTTTTTTAGTCTTTTTATTCCCTTAAAAAAACAAGTATATTTTTATTCAAGCGAACAACTTTTGATTTGTTAAATTCCAAACAATATCTAAAAACATGAAAAACAAATGAAAAGTTTCCAAATATTTTTTGAACACGCCATGGCTCGACAGGGAGCTCGGGCTCCTGGGGCTGTGTGTGGCCGTAGGAGAGAGGGAGGTGGTGGTAGGAGGCGATCGAGTGGCATTGGCGCTCTTGCAGGGACTAGCGGTCGGGGCCGATCAAATTGGGGATAGGGTGGGTGGCTATTAGGGTTTCCAAGGGGTGTTGGGGTTGGGCTAAAAGGCGGACTGGACTCGGTAGGTTTTTTTTTAACCACCAGACTCGGCAGGTTATGTACAGTACCGGTGGCCCTAGGGTTAGCAGAGAGGGAAAGTGTGTAGGCTGCAACTAGGACTATGTTGTGCGGTAGGGCGAAAGTTAACTAAGTGATAGTCAACTGCTGCTGGGCCGGCTCAAACACACAATACACACACTCTCTCGTGGCTTTAATCATTTTATTAAAATAGCCCATATTTAAAAAATTGTTTGGCGGATAAAATGGGCTCCTAATTTGATATAAAAAAACACGTGTAGCCTTGCAATATTTTTGGGCACTCATTTATATTTTACATGGAATGTAATCAATATACATTAACATTTGGGTTTGAACTGCAACTGTAAGTGGTACTAAATTATTCCAAAAATTAGAAAATAATTTTGGGAGGTTCCTATTTTTAGTGGTGGCTATCTATAGGGTTACAACTTTACAAAAACAGGACCAACAGTGGATCCATGTTAGGCTATTGGTTTAGGTTTTTACTGGTCGGACCGCTGGTTCAACTGGTTCAATAGCGACAAAAACGTGAATATTTAAGTTGTTTTTTTAAATGACCTTTGATCAAATGAACCTTCAGAACCAAGCTTTATTCATCGAAATCAACATAATGTGGGGTACAGTTCTGGTTGTAGGGTTGGCCGAACCAAACGTGACGTCTCAGACCTAGAGACAAAGTGAACTTGGCTAAACTACGTACTTCAATATTGACAACACGACCTTCAAAAGTAAAATTACAACTAGAAAATGAAGCTTGAAGCTTATAATGGCTCCATTACTACCACGTTTTGTCATTGTGGATATCACCTATGACCTGCTTAGCATCCGAAGCAACCACAAACTTTATATTGGTTCTAATCCTTTATTAAATCATAAATTGTAGCTAACCCTGTTGGTATTGGGCCTTTGGGTGTGTGGTGGCTCAAGGTTTAAGGTTTGATTTGTGGTTTACATACGATTTTCTTGATATTTTGCTGGTTTTCTGCTAAAAGACCAACACACCTTAAAAAACGGACAAGGCCTCGGTTCCAGTTTTTCCACTTCAGTCCAGTCTGGTCAGTGGTTTCAACAGATTTCACCATGTTAAGGTCTCTCAATTTAAATAGACACAAATCTATGTATTGGGATTTAATCTAACACCATTTCAAGATTAAAGCATGATGCAAAAAAAGGATCAATTCTAATTAGGATACTACCCCGGACTGTTACACCTAGTGGCTATCTCCCGGCGGTATCCTATATACCTAAGAGACTCATTCTCACTATTCTATTTATCTTTACATGCAAGCTATCCACATCATCTCAACATTCAGCTATGCCATCTCAGCACTCATGCCACATCAGCAGCTTTTATGAAACGAATAGCAGCGTTGTTCGCGTAAATGGTTCCGCTTCCAACCCCAACCGTGCAGCCGAATAGCTGAACTCCCTGAAAAAAGGGTTGTGCCTCTCGATCTCCCAGAAACCATTTTTTCGCCACAGCCACGATACGTTCGCAATTCTACTTTTTCTGGGAAGCGGCTTCTCTTTTTCTTTCTTTATTTGAATTGGCTATTTTGGAGCGAGCTATAGTGCCCACGTACTGCGGTGCTATGGCAAGTCAATGCCCCCAATTAAATCTCCCAAAGTCTATCTCTTCTTCTTCCACTCCGTTCCTCTCCTTTATTAAAAAAAAACTCCCGTCCCGTTCCTTTTCTCCACCAAATTAATGTATGAGGCTAGTCATAGTGGGAGTAACTTAGCTAGTAACATAGCGCACTTCAATTTTTTTTTGCTTATGTGGCAAGTATTTAATGTGAGGTGGTAACATAATATGTTACTGTAACATAGCACTTTCCAAGACAAAATGAGTCTACAAATAAATGAAGTCATCTATGATACTACTATCATGTTATTTTGCATTATGAAGGTAGTAACTTAGACTAGTGTCTGACACTAGTCTAAGTTACTCTCCACTATGACCAGACTGAATAACAAATGAGTTAATTCCCCTATAAATTGTAGAGCACCCGTCGCCTGCTGGTACAAGTCTGGAAAAGGCGGAGCCACGCTGGAAGCTTCTTCTACCAGCCGACCGTAAGTGGAAGCTTCTTCTACCAGCCCACCTCCAACCTGGACGTAATCGGCAACTGCCCGCTCCGAGGTTGTCACGTTCTCCATGGTCCAGTCCATCAAGGGCATAACGACAAGGTACCTCACTCTTTGGGGACAAAATTACTGTTATGACCTATAAGGCTAACAAAATCCCGATTTGACCTCGTTTCAAAAGAAATTTTGATTCTGACCTTTTTGGGTGACACCAACATCCCTGGCGTCTGGATTGCGAAGCAGATGCCAGGATCCCTGTCGTCTGGCCCCTAGCCCGCACTGCCCGCCTGCCCGTTGACCTGCTGACGTGGCAAAGGGGCCAGACGCCAAGTGGATAACCCCCACGGGCCGAGCCCACCCACCCATCTCTTTTCCTCCTGGCGGCGCACGAACAGAGGGCTTCCTCTCCTTCGCCCCTCTTCTCCCTCACACCAAATCCTCACCTGATCTACTCCATCCTCCACTCTAGTTCGTGGATCTGGGCCCCCTAAGCATCCTTGAGGTATTCTCCCCCGTCTCCTCCAATTTTTTTGGGTTGAGTCCTCTTCTTTTTGATGCATTATTCAACACTAGGTGATGTTAGATGAGTAGATGGTTTCTTTGTTTTAGGAAATTGTTTGTAGTTGATAGATGATTTGGTATGCAGTAGATGATGTGTAGTTGAACATGTAGGCAAAATCAATTCCGTTTTGTGCATATGTTGTCCATAGGAAAAAAAATTTAACTAAGAGGGGTGATTTTTGTATGTAAAATAGACTTGTTTGATAATTTGGTTTGATAGGATGTGTGTATGTGGTATAACAATATAGTTGAATTTAAATATGATGTCTCTATGTGTAGATAATCTTATTGTTGGCATACTTTATTTGCAAAAGATATGGTGAAATTTGGTACTCTAGATGATATGCATATGTGACACCATATTATTTGACAAATTTATTTGATTGAGATGATGTTGGTATGTTTGAGAAGAATTATGTGTGCATATGAAGAAGAAAAAAATGATGTGGTTATGTTTGAGAAGAATGGTGTGTTCATATGGCATAACTCGGAGAAGAAAATTGTATTGTTTTATATTGTTCATGTATTCATAGATGTTTGTGATTTGTTTTGTAGGATGGCGGATGATGATGGACCTTGGTATGCCGGATTAATCGATGAGTGGGATAAGGAGCATCGTGCTCGTGCCATTGAGAATGGAAAGGTAAGAAGCAACACTTGTCAAATTTCTTTATTTCTCATTTGTGTTCTTGTATTGATCAAAACATCACATTATTTGCAGCTTGTAGTTGCTATGCGCATGAGGGGTCATTCCGCTGATGACTTTACTTACGACCCGCGGTACGAGCCTCATATTCGGAGATTGGGTCTTCTCCCATTCGTGTTGCAGTTTAAGCGACGCGCTCCGCCGGTGAACCACGCGGCGTTGACCGCACTTGTGGATCGTTGGAGGACGGAGACTCACTCGTTCCACCTTCCATGTGGGGAGCTGACGATGACCCTAGAGGACATGGCTATGATAAGCGGCCTTCCTATCAACGAACAAGCTGTTACCGGTCGTGTCAGCGTCGTTAATTGGCGAGAACGGACAGGCATTTTAATTGGCGAGAACAATTGTTAGCACAAGACATAAAGAGAGTACATGCGTAAATACAGTAAATCAATAAATGCTAGGAATTGTATGAACAAATAATATATACCATTATTACTAGATCAACCATCTGGATTAAGCAAATAACCGAAGACCGATCCATTATCAACCATTCCTCTACGACCACCACCACCTCTAGCACTTGTGCTTCCTCTCTGACCACCACCACCTCTAGCACTTGTGCTAGCTCGACCACCACCTCTGACACTTGTGCTTGCTCGACCACCACCTCTAGCACTTGTGCTTGCTCGACCACCACCTGTAGCACTTGTGCCTGCTCGACCACCACCTCTAGCACTTGTGCTAGCTCGACCACCACCTCTAGCACTTGTACTCCCTCTACGACCACCACTACCACCTCTGACACTTGTGCTTGTTCGACCACCAGCACTGTCACCTCTTCCACCTCGTTCACCATCGGTGGCACCTCCACGACTTGTTTTTCTTTTTTTGGTTTTCCTCTTCTTGCATGTCCGCTCATTGTGTCTCCCTTCACCGCACACCCCACAGTTGATAGTGTCAGGAGCCTCCATAAAATGACCGCTACCAAATTGTTTCATGCCAGTGTATCCAGCCAGGTCATCCATATCACCCCTGAACCTCTTAGTTCTCCTTCTACCCTTGGTCTCCACTTTCAGAAGAGGGTCTGGCCTAATATGAGGGCCATGGTACTCAGGCCACTATGATTGGTCCAAGAAAGGGTGAAATCTTGGCGCCCATGTCAACCTAGTAGCTTCCACATGGAACTCTTGCATCCGCACGGTTTTTCCATCACAAACAGGTATGTTTCTCGCCTTCGCCACCGTTATCAAATGCGAGCATGGCCAATGATACTTACTAGGCCTCTCGCACTGGCACCACCGAGTCTTCAGACGCACCTCAAATGCAGCACCACCATATTGAAAACCGTCTCGTGTTGTGTCACCTGGCTCATCAATTTGATAGATCATTTCAATTCTGTCAAATATGATAACTTCTTGGCGTGAAGACTTGCTTGCTTGTAACTGCAACCATTCATCCACCTTCTCCGGATAATCCTTTTTTTCACCTATCCATTTTGCAGTCTCTTCAGAATGCCTCTGAAAGTACTCATTAAGCTTGAAGAAAGTGTACTCCACTATTGCAGTCACCGGCAATGCACGAGCACCCTTCAGAACATTGTTGAAACATTCTACCAGATTGCTCGTCATGTCGCCATATCGCCAACCACCATCATGTTGGGGAACGTAGCAGAAATTCAAAATTTTCCTACGTGTCACCAAGATCTATCTAAGGAGAAATCAGCAACGAGGGGAAGGAGAGTGCATCTACATACCCTTGTAGATCGCTAAGCGGAAGCGTTCAAGAGAACGGGGTTGAAGGAGTCGTACTCGTCGTGATCCAAATCACCGGAGATCCTAGTGTCGAACGGACGGCACCTCCGCGTTCAACACACGTACAGCCCGGTGACGTCTTCCATGCCTTGATCCAGCAAGGAGAGAGGGAGAGGTTGAGGAAGACTCCATCTAGCAGCAGAACAACGGCGTGGTGGTGATGGAGGAGCGTGGCAATCCTGCAGGGCTTCGCCAAGCACCGCGGGAGAAGAGGAGAACTTGGGAGAGGGGGAGGGCTGCGCCCAAACTTGTGGTACAGCTGCCCTCCCACCCCCCACATATATATAGGGGCAAGGGAGAGGGGGGCCGGCCCCCTCAGATCCAATCTGAGGAGGGGGCGGCGGCCAAGGGGGGGAGGAGTGCCTCCCAAGTCAAGTGGAGGCCCTCCCCCTTAGGGTTTTCCCCTTCCCATGCGCATGGGCCTTGGGGGGGCTGGTGCCCCTGGCCCATTAAGGCTAGGGCGCCCCCCTACAGCCCATGCTACTGTATTGGACGTGGTGGAACAATTTCCGGACCTCCGGACCCCTCCGGAATCCTCCGAACCTTCTGGAAGCTTCTCGATACAATACCGAAAAACTCGAACTTTTCCCGGAACCTGAACAACAACTTTCCATATATAAATCTTTACCTCCGGACCATTCCGGAACTCCTCGTGACGTCCGGGATCTCATCCGGGACTCCGAACAACATTCGGTAACCACATACAAACTTCCTTTATAACCCTAGCGTCATCGAACCTTAAGTGTGTAGACCCTACGGGTTCGGGAACCATGCAGACATGACCGAGACGTTCTTCGGTCAATAACCAACAGCGGGATCTGGATACCCATGTTGGCTCCCACATGTTCCACGATGATCTCATCGGATGAACCACGATGTCAAGGACTCAATCAATCCCGAATACAATTCCCTTTGTCTAGCGGTATAGTACTTGCCCGAGATTCGATCGTCGGTATACCGATACCTTGTTCAATCTCGTTACCGGCAAGTCTCTTTACTCGTTCCGTAACACATCATCCCGTGATCAACCCCTTGGTCACATTGTGCACATTATGATGATGTCCTACCGAGTGGGCCCAGAGATACCTCTCCGTCACATGGAGTGACAAATCCCAGTCTCGATTCGTGCCAACCCAACAGACACTTTCGGAGATACCTGTAGTGCACCTTTATAGCCACCCAGTTACGTTGTGACGTTTGGTACACCCAAAGCATTTCTACGGTATCCGGGAGTTGCACAATCTCATGGTCTAAGGAAAAGATACTTGACATTAGAAAAGCTTTAGCATACGAACTACACGATCTCTGTGCTAGGCTTAGGATTGGGTCTTGTCCATCACATCATTCTCCTAATGATGTGATCCCGTTATCAACAACATCCAATGTCCATGGTCAGGAAACCGTAACCATCTATTGATCAACGAGCTAGTCAACTAGAGGCTTACTAGGGACATGGTGTTGTCTATGTACCCACACATGTATCTGAGTTTCCTGTCAATACAATTATAGCATGGATAATAAACGATTATCATGAACAAGGAAATATAATAATAACTAATTTATTGTTGCCTCTAGGGCATATTTCCAACAGTCTCCCACTTGCACTAGAGTCAATAATCTAGTTCACATCGCCATGTGATTAACACTCACAGGTCACATCACCATGTGACCAACATCCAAAGAGTTTACTAGTGTCACTAAACTAGTTCACATCATCATGTGATTAAGAATCGATGAGTTCTGGGGTTTGATCATGTTTTGCTTGTAAGAGAGTTTTAGTCAACGGGTCTGCAACATTCAGATCCGTCTGTACTTTGCGAATCTCTAGGTCATATTGTAAATACTGCTACCATTCTCCACTTGGAGCTATTCCAAATGGTTGCTCCACTATACGTATCCGGTTTGCTACTCAGAGTCATTCGGATAGGTGTTAAAGCTTGCATCGACGTAACCCTTTACGTCAAACTTTTTATCACCTCCATAATCGAGAAACATGTCCTTAGTTACTCCAAGGACAATTTTGACCGCTGTCCAATGATCCATTCCTGGATCATTCTTGTACCCCTTGACTGACTCATGGCAAGGCACACTTCCGGTGCGGTACACAGCATAGCATACTATAGAGCCTACGTCTGAAGCATAGGGGACGACCTTCGTCCTTTCTCTCTTTTCTGCCGTGGTCGAGCTTTAAGTCTTAACTTCATACCTTACATCTCAGGCAAGAACTCCTTCTTTGACTGATCCATATTGAACACCTTCAAGATCATGTCAAGGTATATGCTCATTTGAAAGTACCATTAAGCGTTTTTTGATCTATCCTCATATATATTGATGCTCAATGTTCAAGTAGCTTAATCCAGGTTTTCTATTGAAAAACACCTTTCAAATAACCCTATATGCTTTCCAGAAATTCTACATCATTTCTGATCAACAATATGTCAACAACATATACTCATCAGAAATTCCATAGTGCTCCCACTCACTTCTTTGGAAATACAATTTCTCATGAACTTTGTATAAACCCAAAATCTTTGATCATCTTATCAAAGCGCACATTCCAACTCCGAGATGCTTACTCCAGTCCTTAGAAGGATCGCTGGAGCCAGCATACCTTTTAGCATCCTTAGGATCGACAAAACTTTTCTAACTGTATCACATACAACCTTTCCTTACGAAAACTGGTAAGGAAACTCGTCTTGACATCCATCTGCCAGATTTCATAAATGCAGCTAATGCTAACATGATTCCGACGGACTTAAGCATCGCTACGGATGAGAAAATCTCATCGTAGTCAACTCCTTGAACTTGTGAAAAAACTCTTCGCCACAAGTCGAGCTTCATAGATGGTGACATTACAGTCCACGCCCGTCTTCTTCTTAAAGATCCATTTATTTAAATGGCTTGCCGATCATCGGGCAAGTCCACCAAAGTCCATGCTTTGTTATGATACATGGATCCTATCTCGGATTTCATGGCTTCTAACCATTTGTCGGAATTTGGGCCCACCATCGCTTCTCCATAGCTCGTAGGTTCATTGTTGTCTAGCAACATGACCTTCAAGACAGGATTATTGTGCCACTCTGAAGTGGTACGCATCCTTGTCGCCCTACGAGGTACGGTAGTGACTTGATCCAAAACTTCATGATCACTATCATAAGCTTCTACTTCAATTGGTGTAGGTGCCACAGGAACAACTTCCTATGCCCTGCTACACACTAGTTGAAGTGACGGTTCAATAACCTCATCAAGTCTCCACCATCCTCCCACTCAATTCTTCGAGACAAACTTTCCCTCGATAAAGGACCCGATTCAAGAAACAATCCCTATTGCTTTCGGATCTGAATTAGGAGGTATACCCAACTGTTTTGGGTGTCCTATGAAGATGCATTTTATCCGCTTTGGGTTCGAGCTTTTCAACCTGAAACTTTTTCACATAAGCATCGCAGCCCCAAACTTTTAAGAAACGACAACTTAGGTTTCTCCAAACCATAGTTCAAACGGTGTCGTCTCAACGGAATTATGTGGTGCCCTATTAAAGTGAGTGCGGTTGTCTCTAATGCCTAACCCATGAACGACAGTGGTAATTCGATAAGAGACATCATGGTATGCACCATATCCAATAGGGTGCAGTTATGATGTTTGGACACACCATCACACTATGGTGTTCCAGGCGGTATTGGTTGTGAAACAATCTCCACAATGTCTTGATTGTGTGCCAAACTCGTAACTCAGATACTCATCTCTATGATCATATCATAGACATTTTATCCTCTTGTCACAATGATCTTCAACTTCACTTTGAAATTACTTGAACCATTCAATAATTCAGACTTGTGTTTCATCAAGTAAATATACTCAACATTTACTCGAATCATCTTGTGAAGTAAGAACATAACGATATTCACCGCATGCCTCAGCACTCATTGGACTGCACACATCAAAATGTGTTACTTCCAACAAGTTGCTATCTTGTTCCATCTTACTGAAAATGAGGCTTCTCAGTCATCTTGCCCATGTGGTATGATTTGCATATCTCAAGTGATTCAAAATCAAGTGAGTCCAAACGATCCATCTGCATGGAGTTTCTTCATGCGTATACACCAATAGACGTGGTTCGCATGTCTCAAACTTTTCAAAAACGAGTGAGTCCAAAGATCCATCAACATGGAACTTCTTCATGCGTTTTATACCAATATGACTTACATGGCAGTGCCACAAGTAAGTGGTACTATCATTACTATCTTATATCTTTTGGCATGAAAATGTGTATCACTACGATCGAGATTCAATAAACCATTCGTTTCAGGTGCAAGACCATTGAAGGTATTATTCAAATAAACAGAGTAACCATTATTCTCCTTAAATGAATAACCGTATTGCGATAGACATAATCCAATCATGTATATGCTCAACGCAAACACCAAATGACAATTATTCAGGTTTAATACTAATCTTGATGGTAGAGGGAGCGTGCGATGTTTGATCACATCAAACTTGGACACTTATCGTCAGCTCACCTTTAGCTAGTCTCCGTTTATTCCGTAGCTCTTTTATTTCGAGTTACCAACACTTAGCAACCAAACCAGTATCTAATACCCTGGTGCTACTAGGAGTACTAGTAAAGTACACATTAACATAATGTATATCCAATATACTTCTATCGACCTTGCCAGCCTTCTCATCTACCAAGTATCTAGGGTAATTCCGCTCTAGTGACTATTCCCCTTATCACAGAAGCACTTAGTCTCGGGTTTGGGTTCAACCTTGGATTTCTTCACTAGAGCAGCAGCTGATTTGCTGTTTCATGAAGTATCCCTTCTTGCCCTTGCCCTTTTTGAAACTAGTGGTTTCACCAACCATCAACAATTGATGCTCCTTCTTGATTTCTACTTTCGCGGTGTCAAACATCACGAATACCTCAAGGATCATCATATCTATCCCTGATATGTTATAGTTCATCACGAAGCTCTAGTAGCTTGGTGGCAATGACTTTTGGAGAAACATCACTATCTCATCTGGAAGATCAACTCCCACTCGATTCAAGTGATTGTTGCACTCAGACAATCAGAGCACAAGCTCAACGATTGAGCTTTTCTCCCTTAGTTTTGCCGGCTAAGAAAATCGTCGGAGGTCTTATACCTCTTGACGTGGGCACGAGCCTGAAATCCCAATTTCAGCCCTCGAAACAACTCATATGTTCCGCGATGTTTCGAAAACATCTTTGGTGCCTCAACTCTAAACTGTATATCTGAACTATCACGTAGTTATCAAAACGTGTATGTCCGATGTTCGCAACATCCACAAACGACGTTTGGGGTTCAGCACACTGAGTGGTGCATTAAGGACATAAGCTTTCTACTGATCGCATAATCGCTACTGTCAACTTTCAACTATATTTTCTCTAGGAACATATCTAAACAGTGGAACTAAAGCGCGAGCTTATGACATAATTTGCAAAGATCTTTTGACTATGTTCAGGATAATTAAGTTCATCTAATGAACTCCCACTCAGATAGACATCCCTCTAGTCATCTAAGTGATTACATGATCCAAGTCAACTAGGCCGTGTCCGATCATCACGTGAGACGGACTAGTCATCATCGGTGAACATCTTCATGTTGATCGTATCTACTATACGACTCATGCTCGACCTTTCGGTCTCTTGTGTTCCGAGGCCATGTCTGTACATGCTAGGCTCGTCAAGTTAACCTAAGTGTTTCGCGTGTGTAAATCTGGCTTACACCCGTTGTATGTGAACGTAAGAATCCATCACACCCGATCATCACGTGGTGCTTAGAAACGACGAACTTTCGCAACGGTGCACAGTTAGGGGGAACACTTTCTTGAAATTTTAATGAGGGATCATCTTATTTACTACCGTCGTTCTAAGCAAATAAGATGCATAAACATGATAAACATCACATGCAATCAAATAGTGACATGATATGGCCAATATCATTTTTGCTCCTTTTGATCTCCATCTTCGGGGCTCCATGATCATCATCGTCACCGGCATGACACCATGATCTCCATCATCATGATCTCCATCATCGTGTCTTCATGAAGTTGTCTCGCCAACTATTACTTCTACTACTATGGATACCGATTAGCAATAAAGTAAAGTAATTACATGGCATTGTTCAATGACACGCAGGTCATACAATAAATAAAGACAACTCCTATGGCTCCTGCCGGTTGTCATACCCATCGACATGCAAGTCGTGATTCCTATTACAAGAACATGATCAATCTCATACATCACATATCATTCATCACATTCTTCTTGGCCATATCACATCACATAGCATACCCTGCAAAAACAAGTTAGACGTCCTCTAATTGTTGTTTGCATGTTTTACGTGGCTGCTATGGGTTTCTAGCAAGAACGTTTCTTACCTACGCAAAACCACAACGTGATATGCCAATTGCTATTTACCCTTCATAAGGACCCTTTTCATCGAATCCGTTCCGACTAAAGTGGGAGAGACTAGCACCCGCTAGCCACCTTATGCACCAAGTGCATGTCAGTCGGTGGAACCTGTCTCACGTAAGAGTACGTGTAAGGTCGGTCCGGGCCGCTTCATCCCACAATACCGTCGAAACAAGATTGGACTAGTAACGGTAAGCATATTGAACAACATCAACGCCCACAACTACTTTGTGTTCTACTCGTGCGAAGAATCTACGCATTAGACCTCGCTCTTGATGCCACTGTTGGGGAACGTAGCAGAAATTCAAAATTTTCCTACGTGTCACCAAGATCTATCTAAGGAGAAACCAGCAACGAGGGGAAGGAGAGTGCATCTACATACCCTTGTAGATCGCTAAGCGAAAGCATTCAAGAGAACGGGGTTGAAGGAGTCGTACTCGTCGTGATCCAAATCACCGGAGATCCTAGTGCCGAACGAACGGCACCTCCGCGTTCAACACACGTACAGCCCGGTGACGTCTCCCATGCCTTGATCCAGCAAGGAGAGAGGGAGAGGTTGAGGAAGACTCCATCTAGCAGCAGCACAACGGCGTGGTGGTGATGGAGGAGCGTGGCAATCCTGCAGGGCTTCGCCAAGCACCGCGGGAGAAGAGGAGAACTTGGGAGAGGGGGAGGGCTGCGCCAGAACTTGTGGTACAGCTGCCCTCCCACCCCCACATATATATAGGGGCAAGGGAGAGGGGGGCCGGCCCCCTCAGATCCAATCTGAGGAGGGGGCGGCGGCCAAGGGGGGGGAGGAGTGCCTCCCAAGTCAAGTGGAGGCCCTCCCCCTTAGGGTTTTCCCCTTCCCATGCGCATGGGTCTTGGGGGGGCTGGTGCCCCTGGCCCATTAAGGCTAGGGCGCCCCCCTACAGCCCATGCTACTGTATTGGACGTGGTGGAACAATTTCCGGACCTCCGGACCCCTCCGGAATCCTCCGAACCTTCTGGAAGCTTCCCGATACAATACCGAAAAACTCGAACTTTTCCCGGAACCTGAACAACAACTTTCCATATATAAATCTTTACCTCCGGACCATTCCGGAACTCCTCGTGACGTCCGGGATCTCATCCGGGACTCCGAACAACATTCGGTAACCACATACAAACTTCCTTTATAACCCTAGCGTCATCGAACCTTAAGTGTGTAGACCCTACGGGTTCGGGAACCATGCAGACATGACCGAGAAGTTCTTCGGTCAATAACCAACAGCGGGATCTGGATACCCATGTTGGCTCCCACATGTTCCACGATGATCTCATCGGATGAACCACGATGTCAAGGACTCAATAAATCCCGAATACAATTCCCTTTGTCTAGCGGTATAGTACTTGCCCGAGATTCGATCGTCGGTATACCGATACCTTGTTCAATCTCGTTACCGGCAAGTCTCTTTACTCGTTCCGTAACACATCATCCCGTGATCAACCCCTTGGTCACATTGTGCACATTATGATGATGTCCTACCGAGTGGGCCTAGAGATACCTCTCCGTCACACGGAGTGACAAATCCCAGTCTCGATTCGTGCCAACCCAACAGACACTTTCGGAGATACCTGTAGTGCACCTTTATAGCCACCCAGTTTCGTTGTGACGTTTGGTACACCCAAAGCATTTCTACGGTATCCGGGAGTTGCACAATCTCATGGTCTAAGGAAAAGATACTTGACATTAGAAAAGCTTTAGCATACGAACTACACGATCTCTGTGCTAGGCTTAGGATTAGGTCTTGTCCATCACATCATTCTCCTAATGATGTGATCCCGTTATCAACGACATCCAATGTCCATGGTCAGGAAACCGTAACCATCTATTGATCAACGAGCTAGTCAACTAGAGGCTTACTAGGGATATGGTGTTGTCTATGTACCCACACATGTATATGAGTTTCCTATCAATACAATTATAGCATGGATAATAAACGATTATCATGAACAAGGAAATATAATAATAACTAATTTATTATTGCCTCTAGGGCATATTTCCAACACATCGTCATGAGCGCATGCCCACTTGTGCTTCTCACTGAAATTCCTAGTTAAGAAGTCTTTTCCCCCTTCGTTCACCGCTGCAAAGAGTTTGTTGTACCGAGCATCGAAACCTTGGGTCGTGAAGGCCACACATACATGGGTAAGGTCTTTGCTGAGCTCCTTGCTCTTACATGCCTGGTAAAAGTTGGCCACGAAATGCCTCATGCACCATCTGTGGTGAAGCTTTGGAAATCCTAGAATAACAATGTCCATTGCCTTGAGTATGCCATGGTGCCGGTCCGATATGATGCACACCTCCCTAGCCCCAATCACGTTGTGCCTAACATGACCCATGAACCACTCCCAGTTGTCTTGGTGCTCGGAAGGCACCAAAGCAAATGCACACGGCAACACGTTGTCGTTTGATGAGTGAGCCATTGCTACCATTAGTGTGCCCTTGTATCTACCGGCCAAGAACGTGCCATCTATGGACAAGACCGGACGACAATGCTGGAACGCCTCCACACATTGTCCATAACTCCAGAAGGCACGGTGGAACACTCCCTCGTGATCCTCGACCACATGAAACATGCCCGGGTTCTTATATGCAATTGCGGCCAACAACCTTGGGAGCTGGTTGTATGCTTCTTCATAACCACCATACAACATCCTAATAGCATTTGTCTTTGCCTTCCATGCCTTCCCATACTTGACTTCATAACCAAATTGTTTTTTCACCGTCCGCATGAGAAACCTCACTTTCACAATGGGATCAAAGCCTATGTCTTTCATCCATTTGTATCCGAGATACTCAGATGTGAGTTGACGATGTGTCTTTCAAAGTCGTTTAGATGGCGGTTTGCACCTATGAGTGGCAACACAACTTCTTAACACCCATTCTTCGGTGTCTTTAAGCTTTCTTGCACGAACCTTCCATGGGCATCCTTCTTGCTCACACTTCACGGTGTAATGCAACTTCATGTCGGAGTGCTCAACATAAAATGGCCTATGGTTCCGAATGGCATAGTCAGACAACCAAAACTTCAGCATAGGCAAGCTCAAAAACTTCACTCCTTTCTTCAAATAAGCATTCTCGTCCTCCTTCTCCTCCCTTGGTTCTCCTGGATCCGGGCATGGTGTTGGCTCAATCGCCGTCATTCTCATTCCACCATCAACAACAACTTTATGGGCAAGGCTAAGATCTTTAAACAAGTGAGTTCTTTTTTCTAAGCCCGTCAACTCAAAGTGGATTTGGTTTTCCTCCTTTGTGAATCCATCCTCGTCCAACTGTTCAACTGGACCCTCGTCATCCGAGTCATATGCATATTGACGCCTAAAAGGCAACTCACGATCCATGTCCTTTTGCGCTATGTACGCATCCAAGTCACCAACATCATTACCATGAAACCTTTCCTCTTGCTCTTCGTCGTCATCATAAGCATCTTCATCATTTTGAATTACTTCGTCACTAGCAATCACCTCAACTTCATTTGCTTGGCTAGTTGGTGGTTGGCTAGAAGCATCGGGGGCATACAACTCAACCTCATTTGGTTCAATAGATGGTACACGGGTACGTGGTTGGCGATAAGCATTGGGGGCATCAACCACAACCCTATGCTCAACAAGTGGCACCATTGTCATCTCGCTCATGTTATCCATTGGGGAAGAGACATGCTGGTTCAATTCAAGTGTAAACCGAGGAGATTCAACCTTGGTGGCAAACAATTCAAGTGACTTGTCTTCCGATTGGGAAACTTTTTCCTTGTATACATCCCAATGCAAATCCGAGGTGATAGGCATACTTTTCAAGCAAGATTTGGCTCCAACTCCAACATCATACCTTCCTATTAACTTAACATCAACATTGATGTCCATCCACTTTAAGGCTAGTCTCACTTTTCTAACAACATCCTCATAGCTAGGGCTTGTATCAAAAACCAATGGTTCCTCACCTGTGTCGGCATTGTTACTCAAGAATGCCTCCTTGTCCATGTAATGAACATTAACAAGTCTCTCCATCTAAAAATAACATGAATGCATTTAAGAATTCAATGAGAATTGGTGTTTATCCAAATCATATCAACACTGAATTATTGGTGATGTCCACAAAAGTATCACTAATTTACACACACTAAGCAAAGTTAACCCTAATCACTAACTAACCATAACCCCCAATATTTCTACTCAACAAGCATATATTCCTACTACACACCATGCATATCACTATATTATCAAAGTTAACCAAGCCATTCACACTAACATAAGGGAGAAAACATGAACTAGGGTTCCACCAACATGTATAAAATGCAACCAAAATAACAAGATTGAACAAAAAATAATTGGATGATTTGGGGGAGATTACCAAGAGCAACAAAGTTATGGAAAGATCCACCTAAAGGATGCACCTTTTGGAGAGGATTTGAGGGGGAGCTTGAGGGGTGGGAGAGAGTATGAGAGCTCCAAGTCTTCTTCAAGCTCGGGTTGTGGATTGGGGAAAGTGTGTGGGATGGGTCCCACACACTCTCCCGTGGGGTTATCCAGTTACCGGGGCCAGACGCCTGGGTCCTTGGCGTCTGGCCCCTTTGCCACGTCAGCAGGTCAACGGGCAGGCGGGCAGTGCGGGCCAGGGGCCAGACGCCAGGATCCATGGCGTCTGCTTCGCAACCCAGACGCCAGGGATGTTGGCGTCTCCTAAAAAGGTCAAAAACGAAATTTTTTTGTAAACAAGGTCAAATCGGGATTTTGTTAGCTACAGATATATCTGGCCATGGGTCGGGCCTGAAAAAGCCCACGGCAGAAAACTGAGGCCCAGGCCCTCCCAGGCCCTATCACTGGGCCTGCTTTTCAAGCCCAAGCCCGGCCCATCTGGTAAAAAGCCCTAAAAAACCCTTAGGGCTTAGGGCCGTGGGCCGGGCCTCTTCCTTAAAATGCCAATATGCCAAGCCCAAGCCCATCCAGGCCCTACTGGCGGGCTCAAAAGTTAGGCCCAAGCCCGGCCCATGGGCAAGCCCATCGGGCCTAGGCCCTAGATTTTAGGGCCGGGCCTGGGTGGGCCAACAGGGCCGGGCCTGAGATGGCCAGGACTAGCCACAGAGGTCATAACAGTAATTTTGTCCATTCTTTGGCGCCTCAACTGACCTACCTCGGCATCTTCAGTCGTATGGATCTGACCCCTCCGTCACGTGGCCTGTGTGCGCTTAAGTACGAAACAACTGGTGGGACGTGAAGCAGCTATTGGCTCCCGAGGATGCCGTCGTCGCACCCCGCCACAGTCACCACAGCTGCCGCCGGCCTATAGGGACGGTTCAACAACTCCCTGTTTGCTAAGTTATCTCGGCCAATTTGGTATGTTTCAATATTGGGTCATCGATCTGACAACTATGTTCATTTCTTGGATCACTTTAATACTCCCTCCGTCCGGAAATACTTTTTTTTTTGAAACGAGCTCCGTCCGGAAATACTTGTCATCAAAATGGATAAAAAAGGATGTATGTAGAATTAAAATACATCTAGATACATCCTTTTTTATTCATTTTGATGACAAGTATTTTCGGATGGAGAGAGTAGTTAACGATTGAAGTTTCAGTATATACTCCCTCCGTCCGGAAATACTTGTCATCAAAATGGATAAAAGGTGATGCATCTAGATATATTTTAGTTCTAGATATATCTTTTTTTTATCCATTTTGATGACAAGTATTTTCAGACGGAGGGAGTAGATACCTAAAGACAACACGTCTTGATTCAGCTATTATTGATAATAAGTACGTTAAGTTGAGAAGGAGCTGCTGATACCTAAAGACAACATGTCGCCCTTGGACATCGTAATTCTGTTGCGTAGGGATTTGGATCCTGTTGGTCGAATGTTTGGAGTACATATGAATTCACAACCTAACTTCTTTTCAGAAAAATAAGTCCCAGTACTTCCATGTTCCATCCTAATGATGTCACACGCATAGTAGTAGTCATTTCAGTACTTAATTCTAAGTCAGGTTCGAAGTTTCAGTAGATACCTAAAGATGGCATGTCTTGGTTCAGTCATTACTGATTAAAACTACTACATCACAGTTGAGAAGAAACTGCTGAGACCTATGATTACACAAAGGATAATAGGTGTGTTTGGGGCCATGGTGATGATATTGTTTGATTGCAAATAAGTACTGGTCAAATATCTGATACAGGGTTACCACAATACTCCTGTCTTTCCATTGATGGTGCCCAAAAGCTTGCCCATCAGCAGGTAACTACTCCCTTATCTTGATCCCTGATTAAATTTCTGAAATTAAGCTTGCCGTGCTACTTATTTTCCCATACAAGTTATAGGGGTCAGAGAAATTCGGAGTTCCTGTCCTCTGTTGGTACCTCTCTCAAACTCTCACTACATTTGATTCATAACAGGTTATTTCTAATTCCACTATGGATCCATTCCTAACCCTCATCTATTATCTTGCTACTTACCATCAGGTTATCCTACTGTATTTGATTTGCTATATATTTTTTGTTATGCCTTCTATAATTATGTCCATAGATGAATCAAGGTTTGTATTATTTTCCATCCTAAGATACATGTGCTATCGGTTGTTCTTCTAGACTGTTGGTAAATTGTGAAATATGATTTACTATGTCACAACAATGAAACATAGATGTATATGGTACATGAATGGAGGTATGCTCATGAATAATGTATATCTCAGTTGGCTACTCATGTCTCGCTTAATGACAGGATGATTAGGTTTAAGTTGTCATATACTAGTAGCCATCTCATGTCCCTTTTTTCAGTGGTTAAAACTTGGCTACATGAATTTGGACATTTGTGTACAGGTGAACGAATGCTTCATCTGAAGTCACTATAGGCCAACGAAGAGTGCAAGAGTAATGCTCTTACAAGCCGACCTAACTACTGAGAAGAGGAATTCATGTACATTACTGATAAACATTTTTACGTTTGGCAAATCTTATTCCACATTTAAATCTGTAACATCAACATGTCAAATAGAAATGGATTTTTTAAACATTTCAAACCATATTTCTTTTTCATCCAATGTATGTTCTCCAAGGAAGCAAAAAAGTCCCGCAGCAACGCGCGGGGTGTTATCTAGTTACTGAGTAATGAGTGGAGCAGCTATTAGAGTAACCATCAAAATGATGATTAAAGCACCATTCCCTATCCGGTGTCAAAATCTGCATTCTAACCTTAGTTGGTTAGACCTGACAACTATAAACTTGTAATGGCTAATCATGGTAGTAGCAGAAACAAGAGACAGCGTGAATCTTTAAACACTGAAATCATATCTTAAACATTGTCTTGCAAGCAGCAGAACATTCTGAAGTACATAGGCCACTTGCCTTGACTTCAGTAGTTTTCAAAAGGGTCGGCAGGAGAAAAACCAGACCCTATTTTGAAGCTCCAAACGTAACCTCCTTGAGGATCAGAACGTGTAGTGAGCAGCACTATGGAGGTTTCACTAGCCCGTTTCATGGACCCAAGAATATCCAATTTGGATTGAACCTCTTCCATCGAACTGGGGGCAGCGGCAAACACAATCACCGCCTCCTGCAGCACCAATGCGCTCTCAAAGAAGAATTTGAGGAAGGCGAGCTCACCGCGGCCCCCTCGGAAATCGTGGAAAAACAGCAGCTTGATGCGTGACCGGATGCATTCTATGGTGCCAGATTCGTGCCAGGACTTTAGGTTCAGCTTGCCAGTGGATTGGTCATTTTTTCCAGACTGAAAATTCAACCAGTCAAATGCACATGCAGTTCATCAGCTATTGATAGCAAGTAGCAATATGGCACAGTTCAAAATATGATGCTAGTACATGATGGTGCAAATGAATGCCAATGGAACCATCAGGGGCCTCACCTTGATGTGGAGCGTCTCAACATTCGGAAAGCATTTGAGGACACCGGGAGCCATCTTGGCATCATTGCGGACTTCGAAACGCACCTCCAAAGCCAGGATTCCCACACTTGGCACCATAGTGCTCGGGCTCACCCCTGTCCCAGCCTGCAACTGCAATTACAAATTTACAATGCACCCAATTAAGAGAAGAAAGACCACACATTTGCATTGATACCCTAGGAATTTACGTTGAACCTTGAACGAAAGGGGAAATGAGGCACCTTGATGATGGTGTTGCCGACCTCTAGGATGTGCCTCTGGTCCAGCTCCAAGTATCCCAACAAGTGCAGCTTGGGGGCATGCCCAATCTTCACCTTGGTGCAGGTGCCATTAGGGGTACAACCTTCGGACTGGATGAGCCGCTCAAGGCGTGGGGCGTCCACCACGAAGATTTCTTCAAGGAAGCACCCGATGATCTGCACGCACCGGAGGCTCTGGCTGACAAGGCGGAGGCAGAGCCTGAAGAGATTCCCTTCGAGACAGAGCGTCTCCAGCACGGGGCTCCTGTCGAGGACGAAGTCCAAATCCCCGCTCTCCATGATGACGTTGCAGAGCCCGAGCTCACGGAGGTTGCCGAAGCAGGTGGCGCTTGGGAGGCCGGCCGTGTCGGGGAACTTCCAGGGGCCGAGGTAGAGGCGGGTGAGGGTGGCCATGCCTAAGAAAGTGTCGGGGAGAGTGACGTCGAGTGGCCACCGGCGGTTGACGAGGACGAGTTCCTGGATGCCCTTGTCGGCCAGGATCTGGAGCCAGCCCGTGAGCAGAGCAGGGAACTCGTCCATGTAGCAGTCGTTGAGGTGGACGCATCGGAAGGGGCCCGGGTGCGCGGCGAGGACGCTGGAGACGGCGGAGGTGGCGGGGAAGAGGTGGGCGTCGACGAGGACGAGCGGGGCGGAGCGCCAGACCCCGCGCCAGCGGCGGGAGAGCGCGGAGGTGCGGGCGGCGTCCTTTACGGGGAGGCGGGAGACGATGTTGTGCAGGAGCGCGTCGGGGAGGCGGCTGACGCGGTCGACGTCGTCGTGGGGGGGAAGGGCGGAGAGGCAAGCGGCGGCGGAGACGGGCGGGTCGGGGAGGGCGTAGTGGGCAGGCAAGTAGGTGCGGTGGAAGAGCTGATGCATCCAGTCCTCGCTGCCCAGGTACTCGCCCACTAGCTTGACCAAAGGCATGAAAAGGGGACTCGAGGTGTAGTACTCCATGGCCGCCGCCGCCGGAAGCCGCGGTGGGGACGAGGGCTTTGAGCGGCGCCTGGTGTCTGTGTCTGTGGACTGGAGCAGGAACGGCCGAAGGAAAGGGGAAATAAATGCTCCTGAGATTTTTCATTTTTAGGGATGGAACCGGGCCGATGGGAGAATATCAAGATATTACAACACTTACATGCTCCTATGCTACCAATTTTAAAAAAACGATTCAAATTTTTTTGTGAATGCTCACAACACATGTGTCTACGAACCCTAAAAATTCAGATCCAAATCCAAATCACACACAGAGAAAAAAAGAGAGACAAATTTAGCACGAATAGTGTGAATAAAGACAAAAGCATGGATAGTGTAAAAAACTTCACTATTCACAACAGAATTGTCTTTTTTTTAATTCATATATTGAGTTTTGATATTAAGTTCTTAGGTTTTATAGACACATATGTTGTGAACATCCAAGATTTTTCTAAAAAATTGAAACATTTAAATTTGACTTCTTCGAATTGGTATCGCTGGAGCATCTAAATGTTGGTATCATCTGATATTTTCCCTTGGTCTGGTATGCTCGTGGCCCACTAAATTAACCAGTCAATCATTGATTGGAATCCTGCAAAAAGGACAAGTAGTTTTTTTCCAAAAAAAAGACAAGTTGTTAATTGGAATTTATACAAGCAACCACCGGGGACATATGTGGAGAGGAGATCAGATCACTAGGGCTGTGCCGGCTGTCCTCAAGATTATGAAAGGAGAAAAGAGTGTGAAACGCATTAATGAAGCAGTGTTGATTCTAATTCTCAAGGTAATGAACCCTACACTTTTTGGCCAATTTCGACCTATATGTTTGTGCAAAAAAGCATCCAAAGTGATGTTCAACATATTAAAGCTCATCTTGCATGACATCATCTCTGTGGAACATTCAACCTTTGTTCCTAGAAAGCTATCCACGGACAACATTATTTGTGCATATGAGTGCTTATATTTTATGAAACGTTCCAAAGCCAAGTCCAAGGCTTGACATGATGAAGGCCTGACAGATTGGAGTGGACTTATATGCAGGCTATCATGACCAAACTTGGGTTTGCTTCGTTGTGGATAAACACGGTCATGGGGACGATATCTTCAATTTCTTTATCAGTATTATTCAATGGAGAAAACCTTGAGCAGTTCAAGCCTACCGGAGATATTCGACAGGGAGATCCAATTTCCCCTTACTTGTTTTTTATTGCATCAGAGGGCCTCTCGTGCCTTTGAAAATCCAATTCTCAGTCATCAATTCTAAGCGACATAAAGGTGGCACCCACAGCCCCGGCAGTGAACCATCTTTTTTTTGCGGATGATAGGTTGTTGCTTTTCAAGGCAAGTCTTGAGGGTGCAAATGCGTGTCAAACCCGTTGAACACTCATTGCAGTGCTTTGTGTCAGAAAATCAATAATGATTAGTCGTTCGTATTTTTAGTAAGGGATGCCTTCAAGACATCCGAACCAGTGTGAAAGATGTATTGAATGTCCAAAACGAGTCTCTCGGCGATAATATTTGGGCATGCCTACTGATGTTGGCCACTCAAAAAATGAGACTTGGGCCGTGTATGGGAGAAGGTGAAAGGCTGAAAAAGCTATTATCTGATCCTAGAAAGGAGGTGTTAGTCAAGGCGGTGGCTCAGGCAATTCCAGTTTATTCCATGATATGTTTCAGGCTGCCGAGGGGGTTATGCGAGAGTGTGACATCCCTCATCCAAACGTTCTGGTGGAGAAGTAGGCGGGATAAAAGGAAACCATGTTGGGTATCTTGGGACGTTATGACAAGACCAAAGCATTTGATAGGTCTTGGCTTCCATGACATGGAAATATTTAACCTTGTGTAGTTAATGAGGTAGGCTTGGAGGCCGCTGAATGAACCTATGAACCTAAGTGCAAGAATGCTTAAAGCTATATACTATGCAGAGTGCCACTAGGTCTACTAGAGAGGGATGTGAACAGGAGACTAAAAATTTTAGTCTTACTTGTGAATTTTAGGGATAAGCGGATAAATAGGGTTCACTGGATGTGCAACTAGATGAACACAACCTATATGACAAGCAAGCTTACAACAAAATATGCTAGGCAACAATCTAGATAACAAGTAATAAGCATACAAAAGCAAAGTAAAGTGTGGGGAAGGATTAAGAACAAGTGGGTCGGGGACATGGATTTTATCTCGAAGTTCACTATTCCTTGGGGAAGAGCTAATCTTCTTTGGAGCGGTGTCGGAGCCAAAACTTACGGAACATCACCGAAGGCTCATCATATTCTTCCTCTTCTGTTCACCCGACCGAGCGCACCCGACCGCACGCTCCCATCAAACCTGCTCGTCGCCCCTGGCCGCTACAACGCCGAGGAGGGATAAGGGCGCCACCATGGCGCCTCGGGGATGCCTCCTCTCCCACTACCCTCGCCCCACTTGCTCTCCCTCTGCCCTCCCCTCCTCAGATCCGCCGAGATGCGCTCGCCTGAGCAGGCTCGTCATCGTTGCCACGCCGCGCGCGTGGCCACCGGCCCTTGTACTTCATCCGCTCGTGTCCCGGGAGGTCCTCGGCTGTCACGTCCCTAGCCTTGCTATGCACTTGGACTAGCTTGGTTGCTGCATCATGTTTAAATTTCATTTAAACCTGAAATGGGGATTGTTCAAACCCTAGCACCAGATCAAATCAAATAGGTTCAACCTAAAATATTCTTGAATGAACCCAAAATGCCTTCGGAAATGTTCATGATTTTTGATAAAGGTGAAAACCTCTGCCAAAAATGATGAGCATATTTCTTGGCCATTTATGGATTTTTGAATTAACTCATAAAGTATTTGAATTTAGGCATTTGAATGCTATAAATAATTTAAATGCTCAAATAATTCTGAAACTAAATGTGGGCTGTTGCATATATTCAGAAGGTGCCCACAATTATTTTCAGGATTTTTAGAAGTGCTCTGGTATTTTTAATAAAGCCCAAACAACTACAGAAAAATAGAAAACAGAAAGAGATGAAAGGGTGAGAGAGAAAGGAAACTACCTAGGCCACCTACCTGCAGCCGCACCGGCCCAGCTCCTATTTCGGCCCAGCCCACCACCGCCTGGCTCCCTGTTGCCTTCCTCCTCGCGCCAGTAGGCAGGGGCGCGTGCCCGGCGCGCGTGGCCACACGCCGGCCACCTCCTCCCTGCCTGGCTGCCTGCTCCTCCCCCTGGACGTCTCTCGGAGTGCCACGCACCCCCCTGGACCACTCTCACTCTCTCTCGTGCTTCCCCCCTCCTTTGTTTCTCTCACGCACAGCCACCTGAATGCGCCTTCGCGCCGCTCGCCATTCCCGCGGCCACAGCCACCGCCTCGCCTCGCCGAAGCGCTCAGAAGCTCCGCCTCGACCCCCTCTTCCTCCCCACCGAGACACGCCCTGCCGGAAGCCCTGCAACGCCATCCTCGACGCCATCTTCGTCCTCTGCACCGACGGCCGCCGTTGCTCGATTCGCCGCCCACAGAGCGTCCCCGGCCTCGCCCTCGCGCTCGTTGGACTCGCGGTGAGCCGCTGACCCGTTCCCCTCTTCTTCCCATGCCGTTTTGTCGCTCTAGCCGTTGTTTCCGCCGGACCCAAAAGCTCACCGCCGCCCAGCCATGTCGCCGTCGTGGCCACCGTCACCTATAGCCGCAACCGAGCGCTTCACCGCACTCGCCGTGTCCCCAGCAGCCCGCAGCACCGCTCCGCACCTCCTGCCGTGCCTCCTAGCGACGACCCCGAGCTCGCCCGAGCTCCGGCAGCCGCCAACGTCGTCGCCGGTGTCTTTTCCGACCACCCCGAGCCCAAACACCACCACCACTCGACGCGGCAGCCCCCCAGCTTCACGTAGATGCTCCCCGCGCGCCAAATAGGGCCCTGCAGCGAAATCCCGACTCCCTCCGCCACGGATTTGGTCGCCGGCGGCTAAACGCCGGTAGCTGACGTGGCCGTCATTTGCGGTTAAACACCCCACTAACCAACCCCCCCTACGCCACTGACACCTGGGCCCCGCTGCCTAACTAACCCTGGTTTAGCTCCTGTTTAGATTAAACTAACCCCATGGGCCCCATAGGTCAGCTTGACCTGGCCACGTCACACGTTGACCGACCCCACAAGTCAGTGTTGACCCGGCTGACGTGGCTGTTGACCAGGCCCCACCTGTCATTGACACTGAACAACACTGTGTCAGTGACCAGTGGACCCCACTGGTCAGGTTTGACCTGGGTCAACCCTGTTGACTGCTGACATCACAGTGACGTCACCCTGACGCAATAAAGCATTTTCTGGATTTAAGTTTATTCAGGAAATTCCAGAAAATGTCCTAAACTTCTAAAAATCATAGAAATTCAACCATAACTCCAAATGAGATAATTTATATATGAAAAATGATCAGAAAAATCCAATCTATCCATCTGTACCATTTTCATGCATGTTAGAACAACTTATGACTACTGTTTAGGACAATTCAATTAAATGGCATTTAAATAACCACATGTGGAGTTTTGAATTTGAACCCTTGGTTTAAACCAACTTCATTTAATCTGTTCTAAGTTGCATTAGCCAAAACACACTCATTTTGCCATGTCATATTCATGCATCATATTGTTGCATTGCATTGATTGTGTTTCTTCTTTGTTTGTCAGTATTTGTCCCCTCTCAGTAGACGATGTTCCGACGATGAGTTCGATGACACCGATGAAGAACTATATTATCTTCAGAAGTGCCAGGCAAGCAAAACCCCCTTGTTCATTCCGATACAATCCCACTCTCTCGCTCCTACTCTTTTTTACTGCATTAGGACAACAACGATTCATCTTATACTTGCTGCGGTAGCTGAACCCCTTTATCCTCTGCATGACCTGTCATTGCCACAGTAAATAGATGAAACCCACTAGCATGAGTAGGAGTTGTTTGAGCCCTGATGTTCCTACTCATTCATGCTTGTTTGTCATGCTTGCTACTGCTTAGAGTTGAGTCAGGTCTGATTCATCGGGGATGAATTAGAGGTGTGTGAACATGTCCTACTGTGTGTGAGCTAAATGTGTGAACACGATTTGGTAAAGGTAGCGGTGAGAGGCCATGTAGGAGTACATGGTGGGTTGTCTCATTGCAGCCGTCCTCAGGAACTGAGTTCTGTGTTTGTGATCCATGAACAGCTACTATCACACATTGGGATCCTTAATTGACTCTCTCGACTTATTAATCAACTTGATCTCTGTCCAGGAGTTGCAACTAGTTTCTGGTGTTTGTAGGTAGTGCTAGTAGTCTACCAAGTGGCACCCGATACATGTGGGCTTGGGACAGACTAGGCACAGTGGCCCGGTGTACCAAGTGGCACCCGGATGGTGGACTTGGGAACCCTGCACACATCGTTTGGGGCCGTGAGCGACACCCCGGCCGGATCTCCTTGTGGATGGAACCCGAATAGGCGATAAACCTGGATGAGAGACTTGTGTGGTTAGTCAGGTCGTGGCCGACACCCTCGCTGGGCTTCCGCTTTTAGGTTGCCGAGTACATGTCGTGTAAACGGCGGTAAGTGGTGAGAGCGTGTGTGAAGAAGTACACCCCTGCAGGGTTAACATTATCTATTCGAATAGCCGTGTCCGTGGTAAAGGACTTCTGGGTTGCCTGTACAGTTCATAGACAAGTGAAAGTGGATACTCTAAAATACGCAAGATAAGCGTGAGTGCTATGGATGGCGTTCTCATAGGGAGACGGGAGCGGATCCATAGTGGCGTATTGATATGGTGAATATGTGGACTCGTGTGCGCCACCTCAAAAGAGTTACTTGCAGTCGTAGTTCAGGTTAGCCACTGAGTCAAAGCTGGCTTGCTGCAGTTAAACCCCACCATCCCCTTTGTTGATAATGATGCATATGTAGTTAGATCTGATGTAAGTCTTGCTGGGTACATTTGTACTCACGTTGCTTAATTTATGTTTTTGCAGAGAGACTTCAGTCTCGCTAGTAGTTCCACGTGGACTTCGACGTTTAGCTTGTTACCTCAGCTACGATCTTGTGCCCTTGGCAGGATCTGGTAGATAGTTAGGCTTCTCAGCCTTTTTCATTTGTAGATGTCTGTACTCAGACATGTTAAGCTTCCGCTTGTGCTTTGACTTGTATGCTCTGAGTGTTGGGTCATGAGACCCATGTTTGTAATATCTCGCTCCTCGGAGCCTACTGAATAAATACTTGAGTCGTAGAGTCATGTTGTGATGCCATGTTGTATTTGCACATACCGAGCATATTGTGTGTATGTTGTTGAAATGCTTGGTATGTGTGGGATCTGACAACCTAGTTGTTTATCCTTGGTAGCCTCTCTTACCGGGAAATGTCTCCTAGTGCTTCCACTGAGCCTTGGTAGCTTGCTACTGCTCCGGAACACTTAGGCTGGCCAGCATGTGTCCTTCTTCGTTCCTGTGTCTGTCCCTTCGGGGAAATGTCATGCAGTGTCTACCGGAGTCCTGTTAGCCTGCTACAGCCCGGTTTACCGGAGTCCTGCTAGCCCAGTTGCTACAACATGGATTCACTCGCTGATGACTGACACGTTCGTTGCTGGGTCATGTATGCCTGTCCCTGTAAGTTAGTGCCACTTTGGGTTCACGACTAGCCATGTCAGCCCGGGTTCTTTGTCATATGGATGCTAGCGGCACTATCATATACGTGAGCCAAAAGGCGCAAACGGTCCCGGGCCAGGTAAGGTGGCACCCGTGGGAATACCGTGCGTGAGGCCGCAAAGTGATATGATGTGTTACATGCTAGATCGGTGTGACTTAGGATCGGGGTCCTGACATCGGCGTCAACTACGTCGCCTGCGTCGCGGGGTTGAAGATGGTGGGCCGCCTCGACGCCGTCTTCTTCTTCCCCTTCGTCCGCCTCGGGTCACCGCCACTCCCAAGAACTACACCGCCCCTGCTGCACCTAAGCCTTTGCCGAGCCACCCTTGTGCTCCACGGTGAGCTCCCGCGCCCCGCTTCCCCTTTCTTTCTCATGGATTCGTCGCCTTAGGCACCGTATACCACCATGACCGATCTCTCTGGACCATGCACTCACCGCGCCGTGGCCACGCCCCGCGTCCCCTGAGCCCCGCCTCACCTGGCCGACCCCCACGTGGCCCTGCGCCGTCCGGGCCGGCTATGCTCCTGCTGCTCGCGCCTCCCGCCCGCGGTGGCCTCGCACACCGTCTGTCCCGCCCCGCAGCCACGCCTCCCCTGCTCGCTGGAACCGCCCCACGTCTCGAGCTCCCCCGCCTGCGTGTTGCTTCTCCTGCACGCGTCCGCGGCCACCGTCGCCCCCCTGCGCTCGCCTCCACCTGCCGCGACCGGCCGGCGAGCCTCGCCCCGCCGCGCCGGGCTACGGCCTCCGCCGGCGCTCCCTGTTGCCCCGTTCGGGTGCACGGGCGCCCACGCCTGTAGCTCCCATAACCCCGCGCCCGCTAACCGGCCTGGGCCACTGCCTAGTGCCCCCCCCCACAGCCCCCTGTATTAAAAAAAAGAGTTTTATAATAAAATAATAATTAATAAAGATAATTAATTAGTTAATCAAGTAATTAATTAACCTTACTTAAATAGCCTAATTAGCTAAATTAGTTAATTTAACCTGCTAAGTCTATGACATAACGGCCCCACACGTTAGGTCGACCCTGGTCAACTCTGTTGACCGCTGATGTCATGATGACGTCATAATCATTGTTTTTGAATTAATTTAAATCTGGTAATTCTAGAAATAGATTAAACTTTGGAAAATCATATAAAATAAAACGTGCCTTGGATCGAAAAACTTTGTACTTGAAAGTTGCTTAGAACGATGAGACGAATCCAAATACGCTCTCTGTTCATCTGTCACATGCCCCTAGCATAGCAAACATGGAACTTTCCCCTCCGGTCCGCCTGTCCGAAAATGCCAAACTTCGGGAAAACTTCCCGGATGTTATCACCCTTCGCCGATATTGTGTAGCACCGTGTTAGAGCATGTCTAGCTCTGCCTGTTGTCCTGTTATGCTCTTGCTTGCTATGTATTTACTGTTTCTTCCCCCTCTTCTCTCCGGTAGACCCCGAGACCGCTGCCGATGCCGCTGTGATCAACGACCCTCTTTCTTGTCTGAGCAACCAGGCAAGCCCCCCTTTTGATCATCCCGATATCGCCCATTCCATTATCTCATGCTTGCATTAGTTTTTGCTACTGTATTTGATTGCTCCTATTCTGATGCATAGCCTGCTTTTGTACCTGCTGTTGTACATTACCTGCTTATCCTAAACTACTTAGTATAGGTTGGTTAGTGATCCATCAGTGACCCCCACTTGTCCTTCTTGCCCCTGCTTCATCATCGACGCCTCGATGGACGTGATCGACGACCAGAGCCCGACATCTCACATCACATCATGCCCCTTTAGTTGCTCGACTCTGTAGAGCTACTATCGAGTGTCGAGGGTGATCCCTCATAACGCACTCCTGATGATAATTCTGTAGTGTAGCTATTCGGTGGTGGTCATCGAGGGTGATTTCCTCTTTCACCATTCCCGATACGGCTCTGTCATTCAACACCTCAAGTGTGAACCTCGAGGGTGGTCCCTCTTACGTTCACCTTGATGATTGCATTGCGTGGAATCCACCGGGGGTGATTCCTCGAGTTTTCCCCTTGATGTCCGGACACACAGTTACCTTGACTTTTACTTGAGACCTTGGTGGAAGTCCGGCGGGCCCGGAGAGCACCCGCAAGATGGTTACGTGGCACGGCCGGGCATTCTAGGCCCTAGTCGTAAGTCCACGAGACGGGGCGACGGGGTCACTTTCGATCGTGAGTCTCTGCTCGTCTCCGCAAGCTAATAATACACTATGGTTTGGGTATTTGTTCTGAGTTGGCCTTTGGCCTTTACGCACCAACAACCACGTGAGAATAGTTATGGGCCACGTCGCAGTATCAGCCGAAGCTTTGTCAAACGTCCAGTTCAGCATTGCGGCACGGCCCGGTCAGCGCCCCAGTGGAGGTGGCCTGTATCGCCCTGCACGTAACGTCCCGGAGTGCACCAGGCGATGGGCCCAGACCTCGGAGTGCTTAGGATGTAGACCAGCGGGGACCTCTCTGCTGAATCTAGGTAGGGCTGCGACGTGTTGATCTTCCGAGGCCGGGCATTGACTCGGAAAAGTGTGTCTGGCCAGAGTGACCGAGCGTGTTGGAAAACGTGGTGCACCCCTGCAGGGAAGATTATATATTAATAGCCGTGTCCACGATAACGGACGTTCAAACTTATATCCTGATCTTATACAACTACAAATGGATACTTGAATATGTGGCTCCGGGATTGCTTTCTCGCAGGGAGTCGAGGAAGGATCTCTGGGCATTAATGTTACAACATGCTTGTTAATTATAAACTGCTATTCTTTACTCTTCTACATGCTGCAAGATGCTCGGAGTTGCGTGAGGATGCTAGTCTTTGATAGGCTAGGCCTTCCCCCTCTATTCTGGCATTCTGCAGTTCTGTCCACAGATACAACCCTTCCAGTTGATACAAATGCATACTTAGTATAGATCTGATGCTTGCGAGTACTTTGGATGAGTACTCACGGTTGCTTTGCTACCCTCCTTTTCCCCTTCTTTCTTCTTTCCGGTTGTTGAAACCAGATGGTGGATCTCTGGAGCCAGATGCCACCGCCGATGGATGCTGCTACGTGAAGACCGCCGACGACCAGGAGTAGTTAGGAGGTCCCAGGCAGGAGCCTTGCCTCTTCGATCGTGTTGCTTTTGTGCTAGCCTTCTTAAGGCAATCTTGTTTAACTTATGTCTGTACTCAGATATTGTTGCTTCCGCTGACTCTTGTGTATCGAGCTATGTATTTGAGCCCTCGAGGCCCTGGCTTGTAATATAAAGCTTGTATTATTTTTGATTTGTGTCTAGAGTTGTGTTGTGATATCTTCCCATGAGTCCCTGATATTGATCATACACTTTTGCGTGTATGATTAGGGTACGATTGAATCGGGGGCGTCACAAGTTGGTATCAGAGCTGACTGCCTGTAGGATCCCCCTTTCCAACTCCTTGGCAGAAGTTGAGTCTAGCGTTTGAAAAACGGTTTTACTAACATGGCTGTGTGGCTTACGGGCCCATGTCGCCATTGGGAGGTATTAGGATCTTTTACTCCTCGACCTTTACTCTGGGACTCTGATCTCTCTTCTATTCTGGTTAAATGATTTTGCTAACTCTAACTCTAGGTTCTCGTAAATAGTTTCTCCCGGAGAGCCGATGATTGCTTGGTGCACCAGAAGATTCTGAAGATACTCTCCGATGTTTTACCGAGACCCTTCTGCCCTTCTCGCCGTTGCGATCCCTACCACCGATAAATCCTTATGGATAACTACCTACATTGTCGTTCATACCTTCATCCCCAGTTGCTCTTGTTATTGCAAGATGCCCCGAATTACTCTCTGTTGTCCTGAGAATCCGTTGAGCCTACTACCTTGCAGTTCTTTGCCACATAAATATCCCCTACGGATAATTGCTCGCGCTTGCCGAGTATCCGTTCATCCACAGTTGTTCATGTGATTCATAAGATACTTTGGAATACCATCCGATCTTCCGATAATCCTCTCCAACTATTGCTCTGCTAATATTTATCTCCTTGCATTATGGTTACTTCCATATGTCTAGCAATACTCATTAGCATCCTTTGTCACCGTAATTTCGAGCATTTGATTCGATAAGTTTATGAATGCTCGCGATCATCGGTCCTAATTGGAATTCTTCCCTTCGGCTCAGACGTCACTCCTGACATGAGCTAGTGCTCGACAAATCAAACCTTGATTGGTTGTCGATCTATGTCTATTCAACTTACTTGTCTTTGATCAGAGCCTCTTCTTCTGATCCCCCGATTTGGGAATCATAATTCGGTTACATTTTAGCTTTGAATTGGTCAGTTGTTTCTATAACATGATCTCCTTGCATCCTTTCTTCTGCTGGTTGAGTTCCGTTGCTCACATCAGATACCTTGTGGACCACCAGATCATTTGTTGGGTTCTATCTGACAGCGTCCTTCATATTCAGTAACCTTGTGAACTTTTCCTTGGATACATAATGCCTTTGGTGAATTGTATCCCCCGCTCCTGTCAACCATACTCTGCTTTCGGGCTTGAGTTTTTACTCGTGAAGTTTGTGGTACATGTTCCTAAGATGCCTAGTGATTTGAATCTATGTCTTCCCTAAATCCGTGAGGACACGAAAGTTATGCGGGTTATACTCTACTGGCTTTTCATTAGGTAAATTTTCAGTGCTACAACTTCTTCGAAAGCGAGAAGTGAATGGATAGTTGTGCATCAGAGAAGTGGGAGTCGACCTTGAACCTTTGTGTTCATGCCCATGGACCCGATGTGGAACTTATCGTGGAAGCTTCTTGTTAAAACGATAATCCCTTTGTGATAAGTTCATCTGGTAGCTATATTTGGTCCTTCGCAACCGTGGTTGCGACCATATTGTTCTTCTCTGATCCCATTTCTCGGACAAGTTGAAGTACTTGTCTTCTGCAGATCTTTTGACCCGCCCAACCTCTGTCATGTTATACTTCGAGTATTACCCCTGGTATCTCGAGAATATCATGGAAATACGTAACTTCTTATGAGTTCTTCAACAACTATTATTTATCGTTGATTCCAATTTACCACGGGTTCTGAGTTGTTAGACACTCTAGACACCGATAACTGATTCGAGTCTACACTTTCCTTTCCATTGTTTTGTTTAACCTTTCTTGTAACCTAACATACCTAAGCAGTGATAATTCCCTGCTTATGTAAACACCTCGATGTACAAACTCTATCAGTAATACCTTGTTACTATTGTTGATGACATTCCAGTAGCCACCGATGGACGAGAACTTTGCCTATTGGTCCGCCTCATCTTAACGAGCAGGAAAATGGTTCTCTTCGTCCCTCGCCCTTGGTACCAACGTTTTTGCCAATATAACTGACAGGTTGTCCTCTGACCTGCCTTACTATCATGACCGTCCAAAATGTAACGCCTTCTTGCTTTTAACCCACATGGTGGGCCCATAACCCACAGGTCCCAGGAATGAAACCTGACTCTCCTGTACATCTCTGTCTTCCTAAATTGTTCCTCACGCTTGGCTTCAAATGTAATTCACAAGCCACCTTCTTGTGATCTGTTCTGCTATCAGATGCAATATTTATCTTCGATGCGCTGGACCCCTTTCACACTCTGTTTCAGACATCGAACGATTGTCCGTCCGCTTGAAGCTTCTTATTGCTCCTCCTTACCTTGCTCTCGATGACTTTCTTGAATTTCAACTCGAGAGATGCCTCTATGCCACGTAGCGAGATAGCCCCCAGGTACCTATCTTGTGTTGAGCCCCATCCTTTTCGAGTCTTCCCCCCTACTACACCCATTAAATCTCGGGATGAGATTTCTTGTAGTGGAGGAGATTTGTAACACCCCCAGTGTTAAGCTACAGTAATCCTCCATTAATGGTGCCACGTCATCACATTACTGTTGCTAATCCTCACTTGATCCAAATCACTATTCATATTAAAACTCAAATTTAAAGTCAAAATTCAAATTTGCCAAACATGAAAACTAAAATGTTCAAAGTGTGGCAAATAATCACTAAGTAATTGTCATGTTGGAACCAACCTCTCTTTAATTCCCAAAGTGCCCCTGGAAATTATTTAGTGGTCCAGTAGCATTTAAAAATTTGCCTTTTCAATTTCTAAAAATGGTTAGACAACTTCTTTTAACCCCATACTTTTTGTTCCATCTCAATATATTGTGTTAGATTTATGTGCCAAGTTTTGTTCATAACAAAACTCATTTGGTACAAAAAGAAAATGCAAAACAAAAAAAAAGAAAGAAAGAGGAGGACCTAAACTACTGGACCCCCTGGCCCATCAAGCAAAGAAATCCAGCCCAATCTCCCAACCCCCCCGGTCGTCTTCCTCTTCTATTCACCCAACCGAGCGCACCCGACCGCACGCTCCCGTCGAACCTGCTTGTCGCCCCTGGTCGCTACAGCGCCGGGGAGGGATAAGGGCGCCACCCTGGCGCCTCGGGGACGCCTCCTCTCCCACTACCCTCGCCCCACTTGCTCTCCCTCTGCCCTCCCCTCCTCAGATCTGCCGAGATGCGCTCGCCTGAGCGGGCTCGTCGTTGTTGCCATGCCGCGCGCGTGGCCACTGGCTCTTGTACTCCGTCCGCTCATGTCCCGGGAGGTTGTAACACCCACGATGCGGCTATATCTCCCACGTGTCGAAGCACGACATAGAGGCATAACCGCATGGTGGTTTTGTCGCAAGAAGGGTCATCTTCACACAATCCCATGTAATGAAAAAGAATGGGATAAAGAGTTGGCTTACAATCGCCACTTCACACAAGTACTTAAATAAAACATACATCATTCAGAGTACACACATAGTCCGACTACGGACGAAGACAAAAGAAAAGAAGATAACCCAACTGCTAGATCCCCGATCGTCCCAACTGGGCTCCACTACTGATCAACATGAAACGAAACATAGCAACGACCAAGATCTTCATTGAGCTCCCATCTGAGCTCGGTTGCATCACCTGTACTGGTATCGTCGGCACCTGCAACTGTTGTGATAGTATCTGGTGAGTCACGAGGAATCAGCAATCTCAAAACCCGCGAGATCAAGACTATTTAAGCTTATGGATAGGAAATGGTAATGAGGTGGAGTTGCAGCAAGCACTAGGCAAATATGGTGGCTAACATACGCAAATAAGACCGAGAAGAGAAGCAATGGAACGGTCGTGAAGCTAGCAATGATCAAGAAGTGATCCTGAACTCCTACTTACGTCAAACATAACTCAAAACCGTGTTCACTTCCCGGACTCCGCCGAAAAGAGACCATCACGGCTACACACGCGGTTGATGTGTTTTAATTCGGATCTAGTGTCAAGTTCTCTACAACCGGACATCAACAAATTCCCATCTGCCCATAACTGCGGACACGGCTTTTGAAAGTTTAAACCCTGCAGGGGTGTCCCAACTTAGCCCATCATAAGCTCTCACGGTCAACAAAGGATATTCCTTCTCCCAGGAAGACCCGATCAGACTCGGAATCCCGGTTTACAAGACATTTCGACAATGGTAAAACAAGACCAGCAAGACCACCCGACTGTGCCAACAAATCCTGATAGGAGCTGCACATATCTCGTTCTCAGGGCACACCGGATGAGCAGTCCGTACAACTAAAACCAGACCTCAAGTTTCCTTGAGGGGGCGCTGCAAAGGGCTCTAGTTTGGACCAACACTCAGAGGAGCATTGGCCCGGGGGGGGGGGGGGGTTAAAATAAAGATGACCCTTGAGTCTGCAGAACCCAAGGGAAAAAGGCTTAGGTGGCAAATGTTAAAACCAATGTTGGGCCTTGCTGGAGGAGTTTTATTCAAAGCGAACTGTCAAGGGGGTCCCATAAATCACCCAACCATGTAAGGAACGCAAAATCAAGGAACATAACACCGGTATGACGGAAACTAGGGCGGCAAGAGTGGAACAAAGCACCAGGCATAAGGCCGAGTCTTCCACCCTTTACCAAGTATATAGATGTATTAATTAAATAAGAGATATTGTGATATCCCAACATAATCCTGTCCATCATGGAGCAATCTTCAACTTCACCTACAACTAACAACGCTATAAGAGGGGCTGAGCAAAAGCGGGTAACATAGCCAAACAACGGTTTGCTAGGAAGGGTGAAAAGGTTAGAGGCTGACACGGCAAGATGGGAGGCATGGTAAACAAGTGATAGGTAGCGCAGCATAACGATAGAACGAAGCAACTAGCAAGCAAAGATAGAAGTGATATCGAGGGTAATGGTCATCTTGCCTGAAATCCCGCAAGGAAGAAGAACATAGTCGAACGAATCCTCACAACTCCAAAACGAAACCGAAGCTAACGAGAGAAGCAAACCGGAAAGAAGCAAATAATATGGTAAACACACAAACATAAACATGTCATGATGCACAAACAAGTATGATGCATGTCCAGTTTAATGAGGCATGGGATGGCAATATGAAGCAAACAACACTACCATTTAAGTGGAGCTCAATATGCATTGCATATTGACGGAACACCACATTAATTATTTAGTTCTCTCTCGTTTATGAACAAGACAAGATTAAATGTTGGTTAACATGGCAAGAGGTGTAGCATAAGTAAACTACACATTTTTGGCAATTTAAATGAGGCCGGAACAACAAACAATAATTCCGGTAAATCCCCACATGTCTTTTAGTAGTTTAATGCAAACAACGGTTTTAACCATTTAAATGTTGTTATCATGATGCGGATGACATATACAAGTTTATGCAATTTTATGAAAATGTTGACATGAAGATGATAAGGAGCATTTGGTTACCATGGCAGAATGAAACGGGTGCCACGGCAACGAATCCGAAAATGATGTCACAACAACATATCGGTTCCGATAGCTCACGAAGATACCGGTGCAAAAGAAGTGGGCGTGAGCGTGTCATGCAAGGATGGTAGGGTGCTCCTGGATACCGGGTTCCCACGGGACGTCGGCATGGCAAACGAGGAACGTGCAAAGACCTCTCGAACACGGTGCAAATCTCGAGCATCTCATACAACACACAAGCATACGTTCACGAGCGGTCGTCTCGGGGTTATACCTTTGAAGCGGTTCAAAATCGTCGAGGGAACTAGTCGTTCACGGGTCGTAGGGGAAGTAGTCGTTCTCGCGGCGGTAGTGGAAGTAGTGGTTCACGTTCGTAGACGAACTTGGCATATCCATGCGTAGGGGTACTTGGCGATCCGTAGATGTACACGGCAATCGTAGTCAAACTTGAAGGGGTCGTCAACATTGTGGCACTTGGCGTGCAGGTGGTCTCCGAGAAACTTGACAGACTGGTTGCTCCGAGTCCTCGGTCCTCATGCTACTTGCTGAAATCCAAGAGGGTCTTGGCGAGGTCCAGAATAACACAAAAGGCTTCGGGTCGACGGCATCAAGGCAACGCAAAAGGGGCTGGCGCGAGCAAGGCACGGCAGCAACATGGGCATGGCTGCTACCTGAGTCCAAGGCAGAGGGCGGCCGGGGCTGGGAATGGACGCCGAAGAGGAAGCAAACGAGTTGCAGGGTGGGTCCAGGCACGATGTGGACAGAGGAGGTGAGCGAGTCGACCTGCTCGATCCCGAGCAGGGCAGAACAAGTGGTCGGCACCGTGGCAACAGGCAACGGCAACGGCTTGGCGCAGGCGGCGGGGAATGGAGCGGCGGCGAGGCAGAGGAGATCTTGCCGGACCTGCACCTGCGGCTGATGACGGCAGCACACGAGAGCTTGGGGTCGGCCCTGGCGTTGGAGGCCGGGACTTGGCCGGCAATAGGGCGTCGCAGAGGAGCAGGAGAAGGGGAGGCGCTGTGACGGTGTGGTTCCTGTGGTTGAGGCCGAACGGAGGGAGGAGGATGCGTAGGCGCTGACGAGGGCGACGGAGCACGGGCAGGAGGTGATGCGGGTCGTCCTCCTCGCCCTAGACATGACGAGGTAGGGGAGGTCTTGGCGTAGGGCTCCGGTGACGCAAGGCGCCGCAGCGGGCCTGAGCGACAGTGAGGAGCGATGGGATCGAGAGGTACGGGAGGAGGAAGGGACACGAGGGAGGAGATTGAGGGCTGCGCGTGGGTGGCGACGGAGGGGATCGAGGAGAGAATGGGGATCGAGCGCTGGGTGCGGGCTAGGGTTAAGGGCGCCGGAGCTGGGCCTTGGGCCAACTGGTCCGGATGGATACAAGTGGCGGCTGGGCTGCGGATGGGCCTAGATGGCCTGTTGGGTCGCACTCTCTCCCTTCTCTTATTTTCCCTAGCAGAAAATTATTAGAGAGAAGAAGAAAAAAGGAGAGAGGGTTCGGGAAAGAATTTGCGCATGGGGATAATTTTCCCGGACTCACAAAAATGAGTTTGATCCAAGAAAATAGAAAAGGCCAAGGTTGAAAGATGTAAATTCAAACTCATTTGAATTTCACTCAAATGGGTTTGAACTAGGACTTGGTTTTTGAAGTACCCAAAAATGTTGAGAATTTAGGAGGAGCCTCGATAAATGGAGAAAGAATTATGGAGAAAGTTTGAGGCAAGGAATTGAGATAGAAAATGCATGGAACTTAAACTGCAGGTGTGTTATGGTGATTCCAAAGTTAATGGAATATTTATAGTAGCTCCCTAAATATTGGGAGGATATGTTATAAAGAGAAATCACCATTGTGAATATCCCTCGATTTAAATGGACCGAAGATCCATACAATTTTATTTAGAGTTTTTTTTAAATTAAATGACATGATGGCATGATGACATGATGCAATGCAAATGAAGCTAAGAAGAATGCAACAAACAAAACAAATCACACGACGAGACTCAGAGTATCTGGAAGTCTTCTAGAGCGTCGGTCTCGGGGCGTTACAGAGGTCCTCGGCGTCGACTACGTCGCCTGCGTCGCGGGGTTGAAGATGGTGGGCCGCCTCGACGCCGTATTCTTCTTCCCCTTCGTCCGCCTCGGCTCGCCGCCACTCCCAAGAACTACACCGCCCCTGCTACTCCTAAGCCTTCGCCGAGCCACCCTTGTGCTCCACGGTGAGCTCCCGTGCCCTGCTTCCCCTTTCTTTCTCGTGGATTCGTCGCCGTAGACACCGTATACCGCCACGACCGATCTCTCTGGACCGCGCACTCACCGCGTCGTGGCCGCGTCCCGCGTCCCTGAGCCCCGCCTCACCTGGCCGACCCCCCGCGTGGCCCTGCGCTGGCTATGCTCCTGCTACTCGCGCCACCCGCCTGCGGTGGCCTCGCACGCCGTCCGTCCCGCCCCGCATCCGCGCCTCCCCTGCTCGCTGGAACCGCCCTGCGTCTCGAGCTCCCCCGTCTGCGTGCTGCTTCTCCTGCGCACGTCCGCGGCCACCGCCGCCCCCCTGCGCTCGCCTCCACCTGCCGCGACCTGCCGGCGAGCCTCGCCCCGCCGCGCTGGGCTACGGCCTCCGCCGGCGCTCCTTGTTGCCCCGTTCTGGTGCACGGGCGCCCACGCCCGTAGCTCCCGTAACCCCGCGCCCGCTAACCGGCCTGGGCCACTGCCTAGTGCCCCCCCCACAGCCCCCTATATTAAAAAAAGAGTTTTATAAAAAGATAATAATTAATAAAGATAATTAATTAGTTAATCAAGTAATTAATTAAATTAATTAACCTTACTTAAATAGCCTAATTAGCTAAATTAATTAATTTAACCTGCTAAGTCTATGACAGAATGGCCCCACACGTCAGGTTGACCCTGGTCAACTCTGTTGATCGCTGACGTCATGATGACGTCATGATGACTTCATAATCACTGTTTTTGAATTAATTTAAATCTGGTAATTCTAGAAATAGATTAAACTTTGGAAAATCATATAAAATAAACCGTACCTCGGATCGAAAAACTTTGTACACGAAAGTTGCTTAGAACGACGAGACGAATCCAAATACACTCTCCATTCATCTGTCACATGCCCCTAGCATAGCAAACATGGAACTTTCCCCCTCCGGTTCGCCTGTCCAAAAATGCCAAACTTCGGGAAAACTTCCCGGATGTTATCACCCTTCCCCGATATTGTGTAGCACCGCGTTAGAGCACGTCTAGCTCTGCCTGTTATCCTATTATGCTCTTACTTGCTATGTATTTACTGTTTCTTCCCCCTCTTCTCTCCGGCAGACCCCGAGACCACTGCCGATGCCGCTGTGATCTACGACGTCGACAATGACCCTCTTTCTTGTCTGAGCAACCAGGCAAGCCCCCCCTTTGATCATCCCGATATCTCCCATTCCATTATCTCATGCTTGCATTAGTTTTTGCTACTGTATTTGATTGCTCCTATTCTGATGCATAGCTTGCTTTTGTACCTGCTGTTGTACATTACCTGCTTATCCTAAACTGCTTAGTATAGGTTGGTTAGTGATCCATCAGTGACCCCCACCTGTCCTTGTTGCCCCTGCTTCATCATCGACGCCTCGATTGACATGATCGATGACCAGAGCCCGACATCTCACATCACATCACGCCCCTTTAGTTGCTTGACTCTGCAGAGCTACTATCGAGTGCCGAGGGTGATCCCTCATAACGCACTCCTGATGATAATTCTATAGTGTAGCTATTCGGTGGTGGTCATCGAGGGTGATTTCCTCTTTCACCATTCCCGATACGGTTCTGTCGTTCAACACCTCAAGTGTGAACCTCGAGGGTGGTCCCTCTTACGTTCACCTTGATGATTACATTGAGTGGAATCCACCGGGGGTGATTCCTCGGGTTTTCCCCTTGATGTCCGGACACACAGTTACCTTGACTTTTACTTGAGACCTTGGTGGAAGTCGGGCGGGCCCGGAGAGCACCCGCAGGATGGTTACGTGGCACGGCCGGGCATTCTAGGCCCTAGTCGTAAGTCCACGAGACGGGGCGACGGGTTCACTTTCGATCGTGAGTCTCTGCTCGTCTCCGCAAGCTAATAATACACTATGGTTTGGGTATTTGTTTTGAGTTGGCCTTTGGCCTTTACGCACCAACCACCACGTGAGAATAGTTATGGGCCTCGACGTCGCAATATCAGCCGAAGCTTTGTCAGATGTCCAGTTCAGCATTGCGGCACGGCCCGGTCGGCGCCCCAGTGGAGGTGGCCTGTATCGCCCTGCACGTAACGACCCGGAGTGCACCGGGCGATGGGCCCAGACCCCGGAGTGCTTAGGATGTAGACCGACGGGGACCTCTCTGCTGAGTCTAGGTAGGGCTGCGACATGTTGATCTTCCGAGGCCGGACATTGACTCAGAAAAGTGTGTCCGGCCAGAGTGATCGAGCGTGTTGGAAAACGTGGTGCACCCCTGCAGGGAAGATTATCTATTAATAGCCTTGTCCACGGTAACGGACACTCAGACTTATATCCTGATCTTATACAACTACAAATGGATATGTGCGGTCCAATGAGCGTTGAGGCTCGCGGTGGCTATCGTTATGTTCTCACCCTCACTGATGACTTAAGTAGATATGGGTATGTTTACTTGATGAAACACAAGTCTGAGACCTTAAGAAAGTTCAAGGAATTTCAGAATGAGGTAGAAAATCAACGTGACCGAAAAATAAAGTTCTTACGATCAGATCGTGGAGGAGAATATTTAAGTCACAAATTTGGTACGCACTTAAGGAAATGTGGAATCGTTTCACAACTCACGCCGCCTGGAACACCTCAGCGTAACGGTGTGTCCAAACGTCGTAATGCACTTTATTGGATATGGTGCGGTCTATGATGTCTCTTACCGATTTACCGCTATCATTTTGGGGATATGCTTTAGAGACAACTACATTCACTTTAGATAGGGCACCGTCTAAATCCGTTGAGACGACACCGTATGAATTATGGTTTGGGAAGAAACCTAAGCTGTCGTTTCTAAAAGTTTGGGGATGCGATGCTTATGTCAAGAAACTTCAACCTGAAAAGCTCGAACCCAAGTCGGAAAAATGTGTCTTCATAGGATACCCTAAGGAAACCATTGGGTATACCTTCTACCTTAGATCCGAAGGCAAGATCTTTGTTGCCAAGAATGGGTCCTTTCTGGAGAAAGAGTTTCTCTCGAAAGAAGTAAGTGGGAGGAAAGTGGAACTTGATGAAGTACTACCCCTTGAACCGGTATGTAGCGCAGCTCAGGAAGATGTTCCTGTGGTGCCTACACCGACTGGAGAGGAAATTAATGATGATGGTCAAGTTACTTCGGATCAAGTTGCTACTGGACTTCGTAGGTCCACAAGGACACGTTCCACACCAGAGTGGTATGGCAACCCTGTCCTGGAAATCATGTTGTTAGACAACGGTGAACCTTCGAACTATGAAGAAGTGATGGCGGGCCCAGATTCCAACAAATGGCTTGAAGCCATGCAATCCGAGATAGGAACCATGTATGAAAACAAAGTATGGACTTTGACAGACTTGCCCGATGATCGGCGAGTGATAGAAAACAAATGGATCTTTAAGAATAAGACGGACACGGATGGTAATGTTACCATCTATAAAGCTCGACTTGTTGCTGAGGGTTATCGACAAGTTCAAGGGGTTGACTACGATGAGACTTTCTCTCCCGTAGCGAAGCTGAAGTCCGTCCAAATCATGTTAGCAATTGCCGCATACTATGATTATGAGATATGGCAGATGGACGTCAAAACGGCATTCCTTAACGGCTATCTTAAGGAAGAACTATATATGATGCAGCCGGAAGGTTTTGTCGATCCTGAGAATGCTAACAAGGTATGCAAACTCCAGCGATCCATTTATGGGCTGGTGCAAGCATCTCGGAGTTGGAACATTCGCTTTGATGAGATGATCAAAGCGTTTGGGTTTATGCAGACTTATGGAGAAGCCCGCGTTTACAAGAAAGTGAGTGGGAGCTCTGTAGCATTTCTCATATTATATGTAGATGACATACTTTTGATGGGAAATGATATAGAACTATTGGACAGCATTAAGGCCTACTTGAATAAGTGTTTTTCAATGAAGGACCTTGGAGAAGCTGCTTACATATTAGGCATCAAGATCTATAGGGATAAATCGATATGCCTCATAGGTCTTTCACAAAGCACATACCTTGATAAGATATTAAAGAAGTTCAATATGGATCAGTCCAAGAAGGGGTTCTTTCCTGTGTTGCAAGGTGTGAATTGAGCTCGGCTCAATGCCCGACCACGGCAGAAGATAGAGAAAAGATGAGTGTCATCTCCTATGCCTCGGCTATAGCGTCTATTATGTATGCCATGCTGTGTACCAGACCTGATGTAAACCTTGCCGTAAGTTTGGTAGGAAGGTACCAAAGTAATCTCGGCATGGAACACTGGACATCGGTCAATAATATCCTGAAGTACCTGAAAAGGACAAAGGACATGTTTCTCATTTATGGAGGTGACGAAGAGCTCGTCGTAAAGGGTTACGTTGACGCTAGCTTCGACACAGATCTGGATGACTCTAAGTCACAAACCGGATACGTGTATATTTTGAATGGTGGGGCAGTAAGCTGGTGCAGTTGCAAGCAGAGCGTCGTGGCAGGATCTACATGTGAAGCGGAGTACATGGCAGCCTCGGAGGCAGCACATGAAGCAATCTGGATGAAGGAGTTCATCACCGACCTAGGAGTCATACCCAATGCATCGGGGCCGATCACTCTCTTCTGTGACAACACTGGAGCTATTGCCCTTCCCAAGGAGCCCAGGTTTCACAAGAAGACCAGGCACATCAAGCGTCGCTTCAACTCCATTCGTGAAAATGTTCAAGATGGAGACATAGATATTTGCAAAGTACATACGGATGTGAATGTCGTAGATCCATTAACTAAACCTCTTCCGCGAGCAAAACATGATCAACACCAGAACTCTATGGGTGTTCGATTCATCACAATGTAACTAGATTATTGACTCTAGTGCAAGTGGGAGACTGTTGGAAATATGCCCTAGAGGCAATAATAAAATGATTATTATTATATTTCCTTGTTCATGATAATTGTCTATTATTCATGCTATAATTGTGTTATCCGGAAACCGTATTACATGTGTGAATAGATAGACCACAACATGTCCCTAGTGAGCCTCTAGTTGACTAGCTCGTTGATCAACTGATAGTCATGGTTTCCTAACTATGGACATTGGATGTCGTTGATAACGGGATCACATCATTAGGAGAATGATGTGATGGACAAGACCCAATCCTAAGCATAGCACAAGATCGTGTAGTTCGTTTGCTAGAGCTTTTCCAATGACAAGTATCATTTCCTTAGACCATGAGATCGTGTAACTCCCGGATACCGTAGGAGTGCTTTGGGTGTACCAAACGTCACAACATAACTGGGTGACTATAAAGGTATACTACGGGTATCCCCAAAAGTATCTGTTGGGTTGACACGGGTCGAGACTGGGATTTGTCACTCCGTATGACGAAGAGGTATCTCTGGGCCCACTCGGTAATGCATCATCATAATGAGATCAATGTGACCAAGTGTTTGGTCACGGGATCATGCATTACGGTACGAGTAAAGTGACTTGCCGGTAACGAGATTGAACGAGGTATTGGGATACCGACGATCGAATCTCGGGCAAGTAACGTACCGATTGACAAAGGGAATTGTATACGGGATTACTTGAATCCTCGACATCATGGTTCATCTGATGAGATCATCATGGAACATGTGGGAGCCAACATGGGTATCCAGATCCCGCTGTTGGTTATTGGCCGGAGAGCTGTCTCGGTCATGTCTACGTGATTCTCGAACCCGTAGGGTCTACATACTTAAGGTTCGGTGACGCTAGGGTTGTAGAGATATTAGTATGCGGTAACCCGAAAGTTGTTCGGAGTCCTGGATGAGATCCCGGACGTCACGAGGAGTTCCGGAGGTGAAGAATTGTATACAGGAAGTCCAGTTTTAGCCACCGGGAAAGTTTCGAGGGTCACGTGTATTGTACCGGGACCACCGGAAGGATCCCGGGGGTCCACCGGGTGGGGCCACCTATCCCGGAGGGCCACGTGGGCTGAAGAGGGAAGGGAACCAGCCCCTGGTGGGCTGGTGCGCCCCCCTTGGGCCTCCCATGCACCTAGGGTTGGAAACCCTAGGGGGGGGCGCCCCACTTGACTTGGGGGGCAAGTCCCCCCCGAGGCCGCCGCCCCCCCTTGGAGATGGGATCTCTATGGGTCGGCGCACCCCCTAGGCCCCCTATATAAAGAGGGGGGGAGGGAGGGCAGCCGCACCCTAGTCCCTGGCGCCTCCCTCTCCCCCCGTACCACCTCTCCCTCTCGCTGAGCTTGGCGAAGCCCTGCCGAGATCGCCGCTGCTTCCACCACCACGCCGTTGTGCTGCTGGATCTCCATCAACCTCTCCTTCCCCCTTGCTGTTTCAAGAAGGAGGAGACGTCTTCCCCAACCGTACGTGTGTTGAACACGGAGGTGCTGTCCGTTCAGCACTAGGATCTTCGGTGATTTGGATCACGATGAGTACGACTCCTTCAACCCCGTTCTATTGAACGCTTCCGCTCGCGATCTACAAGGGTATGTAGATGCACTCCTCTCTCTCGTTGCTAGACGACTTCATAGATTGATCTTGGTGAAGCGTAGAATTTTTTTATTTTCTGCAACGTTCCCCAACAGTGACATTTTATTGTAGCTCTTTGAATACCATCGATCAAGCACAATATTCAGGGCAATATAGTGGTAGGTGTGGGAGGGCTGGTGTATATGTTTGAAGTGTTCTCACACGAAAGTCATCCAAGATGACCCTCCTAATAGTGCGGTTTTCCCTACGACTCAAATCGAACCAAATGAAAACCTTTGAGTCGTTAGGAAAACCATGCCTTTGATCTTTTTAAAGTTTGGGGGAGGGCACACATCTCTAACATTATCTTCATGGTACCAATATCCTGAGATAAACTTTAGCAATCGATATTAGTTCCACTAACCATACTGTCATCACACGAAAATACAATTAAGTGGCACATTCACTTTCACCATTACATCTTTAGTTCCCGATCCACCCTAACTTGTGACAGAGTTGATCGACACCACTTCGGGCCGACTCTTTTGTTGGCTTCTAGAATAAGCTGGAATAAGCCGCCCCTTGCCCAGCTTATTCTACAAGCTCAACCCAATTTATTTTTTAGAAACCTGCTAATTAAGACTTGACTAGTAGGCTTTTAAAAAAATATTTTTGGTTGGGCTTCTAGAATAAGCTAGGTAAGGGCAGCTTATTCTAGAAGCCTAAAAAAGCCACCAAAAGAACTGGCCCTTCATCCTCATGGTGGGAGTACCTGGTGAGCAATGTGTTAATCCCTATTGATGACGGCGAGTTTATGAAAAAACCCTTATGCACGAGGAGATCAAGATTTCTAGGTATGTAGCGAGGAGAACCGGGGAAATTTGTCTGACGTATAGGATGATCCTATCGACAAAATTCAGCAGGGAGGATTTGTTGGAGCACCACGTCAGGACTTCTAGCATCTAGTCAGAAGGCAAGAGTTGGACAAAGCTTTGGAAAATCAATGTGCCACCTAAACTGAGAGTGGTTGTCTGGAGAGTTGCGCAACATTCAATTTCAACAGATGAGCTACTACATCATCGCAACATGGCTACAGCACCGGTGTGCCCCATATGTGATATGCATGATGTCACGACACACTTTGCTCGAGTATTCCATGGCACAGAGTGTGTGTGGTCATTATCTTCAGAGGAGCTGGGTGAACGAATGTTCCTCGGCCAGGATCCGGGTACGAGAAACTGGATTTTCTCCTTACACGATTCATTACTGCATGTGGACTTTACTCGTCTCGTGGTGACACTACGGGGGATTTGGGGAGACAGAAGGAGGGCCATATATGAGCAATTTTTTAAGAGTCCCATGTCTACGCACATGTTCATTAACTCTTTTATTTAGGGCATGCAATATGAGGACAAGCCAACTATGGCTGCTACAGGAGGATAAACATCAAGACCATCGACGTGGCTTGCCCCTCCCGAGAGTATTTCAAAAAAATCAATGCTGATGTTGCTTTGACAAAAAGTGGGCCTTTTGGGGTCGTTGGAGTCGTATGTAGAGATCATCATGAAACATTCTTAGATGCCTCTACTATAGTGTTGCCAAGGATCCGTGACCCACCAACTTTGGAGGTGATGGCAGTAAGGGGCTGTTTGGTTTGGACCCTGTACACTATGCCTAGAAAGGAGAGGCGCCTGGATTCAGCCTGAGATGGTGGAAATTTTTGGCCTGGCTAGGCCAGCCTGGTACATCTGTTTGGTTCCTTTCCTAGCCTGGTAGTGTCATTACTGAATTGTTTTTTTATTGTTTTAAATAGTACCCATGGCTGCCAGGCTGATGTTACACCACGCCAGGCGCAAAAACTAGTACGCCTGGGCCAGGGTAATACTAGTGCCTGGGCTAAAGTTCCCATTTCTTCTATTTTTTTATTACCATGCCAGGCTAACTGCCTTGCTAGGAACGCCTGGGCCAGGCACTCAGGATATGAACCAAACAACTGCCAGGCATATCTCAGGCAAGGTCCAGGCCAGACATACAATGTTGTGGACATCAACCAAACATGCTGGACCTCTATCTACAGAGGATACAGGTGGCCTCGAACAGCAAGGTAGTAGTGACCGAGATCAAAGAAGGGAGTGTCGCAAACTATGGGGCTATTATTCAAGAAATTATTCATCATTCTAGTTCTTTTGTTGTTTGCAATTTTGTTCATGAGTATGGGTCCTCGAATGTTGAGGCACACAATTTAGCGAAGCATGCTCTTACTTTAGGGGCTGGCTGCCATGTTTGGTTAGGCCAGCCCGGCAATCTCTATTTCGTCTGTATAAACGTTATGATGAGTTAATAAAGTTTTGCGAGATTGCCTAAAAAACAACCACCTGATATCATGCTAAAGAAAACTGGTATGTGCATTAAGAAAACCAAGTTTTTTTCAATAAAAAGGCATTATCTTATTTCAAGCTGATACCGACCAACAAAACAACATCAAAAGCTAGTCCGGACATCAAGATTATTACTTTCCCGAAAAGGAATAAAACCCCCGGCCTCTGCATCATCATGATGCACACAGCCATGGACATCAAGATTATACACAACCAATTTATCAAAAAAGAAACAAAAGACATCACCTACAAAAGTCATGTTGAAGCAATAGCATGCGTAGGCTCAAACCTCCGTTTCTCTTGCAATTAGGGTCTGAAGCCCTGAATCGAGCATTTTTGTGTGTCTCTCTACAGCATCCAAACAGCAACACAAATGAATTCGGCACATTCAGACATGTCAAGAAATAAAGCGATATGAATTCATGATCTCTGCACATTCAGATGAATTCATGATCTCTGCACAAATTCTGTCCTTGGCCGATGGCAAGGAGTGGATGGTTTCCTCTGTTTATGGACCACAGGAGGAGGAACACAAGGTCAGATTCCTTGAGGCTATTGTGCAGTTCGGGGAGCAGGTGTGTTTGCCATGGATCCTAAATGGCGACTTTAACATTGTATGCAACAAAGATGAGCGCAGCTCCAGGAGAGTTAACAGAAGGCTTATGAATAAATTCCGACATACCATCAACAGATTGGGTCTTCATGACATGCCCATGATTGGGAGGCGCTACACTTGGTGTAATAATCAGGAGCAAGCGATCCTTGCTAGACTGGACAGAGTGTTATTCAACAACGACTGGGAGGACTTGTATCCCATCAGCGATCTGTTGTCTCTTAGCTCCAGCATATCTGACCACTGTCCTCTGCTTCTCACTTGCTCTTCCGCTAGACCTCGCGCCTACCGCTTCCGCTTTGAGAATTTCTGGTGCAAGCTACCAGGATTCACGGACACTGTCAAGGCGGCTTGGATGGAAGATGTTGAGGGCAACGATCCCCTGAAAATCTTCAATGTCAAGTTGCATCACACAGCCAAAGCTTTGAGAAGTTGGGGCCAGAGAAGATGGAGCGAGCTCAGTATGCAGTTCCAAATGGCCAATGAAGTGATCTGGTGTTTAGATTGTGCGCAGGAGAGGAGGCATCTATCTACGAAGGAAAGAAATCTCCGCGCCTTCTTGAAGGGCAAGTGCCTGGCCTTTGCCTCGCTTGAACGTGTTCGTGTACGTCAACGAGCGAAGGTGCGAGATCTCAAGGAAGGTGATGCAGACACCAAATACTTCCACATGAAAGCAAACGGGCGCCGTCGTAAGCATTTAATACCCTACCTCAAACAGGGCGACCGAATTGCCACAGCTATGGAAGACAAACTAAACTTGGCGGGAGAATTCTTCAGCAAGCTAATGGGCACCCCGGAGTCGGCCAGTAATAGGAGTTCCTTGCGGTGGGAGTCTCTGAATCTGCGCAAGCTGTCGCCAGAGTTGGCGCATGGTCTCGAATCGGATTTCACCGTGGATGAGGTCAAAAAGGTGATTATGGACATGCCCTCCGACAGGGCACCAGGTCCGGATGGCTTCTCCGGACAGTTTTATAAAAAGTGCTGGGATATCATTGCTTCGGATCTAATGGCTGTGATGAAGGCTCTGCATGAGGGTCATTTTTATTCTTTTGGAGGCCTCAACACTTCAATCCTCACTCTCCTGCCCAAGAAATCAAACTCTCTGGAGATCGGCGACTTCAGACCTATCAACCTTATCCATGGTGCGGCCAAGATTTTCGCTAAAGTGCTTGCTTGCCGTCTGGCTCCGCTCCTGCCCACACTCATCTCGCAGGCCCAAAGTGCTTTCATTTCCCGGCGCAACATCCATGAAAACTTCATGTTTGTAAGGAACCTTGCTCGCCTGCTGCATCGCAAACGGAAGCCCTCGGTTCTTATGAAGATTGACACCTCCAAAGCCTTTGACACCCTTTCTTGGGAGTTCCTCCTGGAAATCCTTGTCACCAGAGGATTCGGTAGGAAGTGGTGCTCTTGGATATGTGGGCTGCTCTCCACTACCTCGTCATCAGTACTCATCAACGGAGAACTGAGCTTTTCTTTTGCCCTTGGCCAAGGAGTCAGACAGGGTGACCCCATATCACCAGCGCTCTTCATTCTGGCTATGGACGCCGTCCATGGCATGCTGGAATGGGCGGTGCAAAATAGCTTGCTAGCTGATTTCGGTATTGGCATGAGGGTACCCAGGGCATCGATGTTCGCGGACGATGCGGTATTGTTCTTCTCGCCGATGGAAAACGACCTTCAGATCATTGCGGCCATTCTGAAGCTGTTCGGCGAGGTGTCGGGACTCAGGATCAACATGATCAAAAGCACGGTAACTTGCATCAGATGCGACGAGGAGGTGGTTCAGAGAGTTGTAGAAAATTTTCAGTGCAGTTACCAACATTTTCCCGTGCTGTACTTGGGCATCCCTCTGTCTATATACCGGCTGAAGAGACATGATTTAATGCCGTTGGTTGATAAATTCTCCAACAAAATGAAAGGATGGAAGCCGAAGATGATGGCTACAGTTGGGCGCCTCACTCTCGCTCGCTCAGTCCTCATGGCACTGCCGGTCCACCTTTTGGCGGCACTGCCTTTGCCAGCCTGGGCGATCAAAATCATCAACCGTCATTGTCGTAGCTTCATTTGGAAGGGCGAGGAAGAGATCAATGGGGGCCACTGTCTGCTCCCATGGTCGAGGGTGTGCATGCCCCGGGAGCTTGGTGGACTTGGAGTTTTAAATCTTAAATGGTTTGGTCTAGCACTTCGATGTAAATGGCCTTGGCTGGGCTGGGACGCGGATGAGAGGCCATGGCATGCTCTACCCAACGTGATGGAGAGGGAGGTCCAGGCCCTTTTCAACGCGGCCTGCCAAGTCAGTCTGGGATCCGGTGAGATTGCCAAATTTTGGACTGACCGGTGGCTGGAGGATGGCAAGTCAGTGGCCCAGATGGCGCCCCAACTCTTCTCCTTCGTCAAGAACCGCGAGCTAACTGTCAAAGAGGCTATCCACAATCAGGCCTGGACCAAAGACGTAGCCGGCGGGCTCTCGCTACCTGCCATTGTGCAGTTCCTCATGGTATGGGAGTTGGTGGAGAACACTTCCCTCAATATGGATGCCAGGGACACTCCACGCTGGATGTTGACGTCAGACAAGCAATTCTCTGTCCAGAGTGCATACAGCCTGTTCTTTCTAGGCAAAATTCGCTTTGCATGCTCAAAGCCGATTTGGAAATCCAAGGCTCCACCGCGTTGTAAATTCTTCATGTGGCTGGTGGTGCATAAAAGATGTCTCACGGCGGACAACCTGGAGCGACGAAGCTGGCCGTCCAATCGAGTGTGTTCGCTCTGCCTGTCTGCGCCAGAGGACTGCACTCACCTTTTTGTCCACTGCCCATATACCCAACAGGTTTGGTTGCTCTTTAAAACATGGACGAATGCAGATTTCATTACCCCCAGTGTTTCTTTCACTTCCACGGAAGACTGGTGGCTTCGGGCTAGGGCGGCTATTCCGAAGGCAGTCAGGAGGAATTTTGACACGGTAATCATCATGCTGCACTGGAGGGTGTGGAAAGAGCGAAACGCCAGGATATTTGATCATGCTTCCAACCCACCTGACTGGGTTCTGGACCGGATCAAGGAAAACGTAGCCATGTGGAGAGCCGCGGGATGCATTGCTGATCTCCCGGCTTAGCTACAGCCGTCGGGCTTTGCCTGTATTTGTTTCCAGCGTTGGAGTTCCTTCACTCAGCAGCTCCTCCCTGAAGTCCCCAGTCAGCTCCTGTGGTACTCCGTATAAATTTCGTTATGGTACTCATCCTGATGCTCTGGAGGGTTTGGAGATCCCAGCGTTGCTGTGGCTGGGTCCTGTATGGGGTCTTGGGTTCAGTCTAATCTTCCTAGACTGTTCCTGTTGTACTGAACTTTTCTCTCCTTCTAATAAAGATCGGCCTCAGGCCCTTCGATAAAGCGATATGAATCAAGGTAATGGCGTAACATAAGATGTGCACTATCGACATTTTCCTTGTCATGACATATCCAGATGAACATGCAACTCCCAGACTTCAAATAGAGCACTTGCTAGTCTATGCATGTTCAAATAGAGCACTTGCTAGCCTAGGCTGGGGCTTTAAGCCACTACTGATCATGTTACATATGATAAACCGGTCAAGTGATCAGATTAGCTTTCACGACTGCACATCAGGATTCACATTTCAATTAGAAGAAACCAGGAAATTCATGAAGAGCTGGAGCTCTGATTATAATTGACTTGGCAGATCTAGGGAATTCAATCAGAACACACAAAGGCACAATGCTGAAGGTATAAAATCTGCTTTAGAGAGAAACGCACATTCCCTAGAAGTAGGAGCATGCTCAAGTAAAAATTTGACACAATTGGCAAATCATAAATTGGCTCAAATGTAGCACATTCAGCAGAAATTGTGACACACATCTAGCAGAAACTGTGTGATGTAGCACATTCAGCAGTAGGCCAAAGCTAAGATATATAAGCTACATAAAACACTTGTCTTTTGCATAAACGCCGGAACTACTAACTTAAACATTTGAGGGTAAACATGCTAATAGAACCAAGAATCCTGCTGAGTCTCCATAGAACATGAGCCAACGATCCAAAAAGTGCCCTAATTTTTCCAGCAAAACTAAGCTCTGACGATGACGGCGAAAGGGTCCCTCACAGAGAAGTCAGATCCTCTTTCGAAGTTCTGCATCTGAAGGCCTTGACCTTCAGCAAATGCACTCTCGAAGAGCAGCAGTTGACAGCAGTTACTGGCCCATTTTGTGTCGAACAGAGGCTTCACTTTGGCATTTACCTCAGCCAGCGAGCTGAAGCTTCCATTGACACACACAATCGCCAGCTTCGTCAGCATCCGAGCGTTCTCAAGGAAAAACTTGAGGAAGGAAAGCTCGCACCGATCTCCTAGGAAGTTCTGAAAGATCATCAAGTCAACGTGTGAACGGATGCATTCGATGGCACCGGACTCCTCCCAGAACTTGAGGTTGAGCTTGCCGGTGGTCTCGGCAGTTTTCTTGGACTGTAGATAATTAAATCGGCCCAAACTTCAGTTAGAGCTCGATCATCTCATCACTTGGCAGCGGCAATATACATGTATGAGTGCGGGAAGATGCAAAATTGTTGACAAATTGAGTGGGGGTTTCACCTCGATGTGCAGCCTCTCAACATTTGGAAAGCACCTGAAAAAGCAAGGCAGAATTTTGGCTTCATTGCGGACACCAAAACGCACTTTTAAGCCGAGGATCTTCACGGTTGGTACCATGGTGCTTGGGCTCGCTTTTGTCCCAGTCTGCAATGCACACAATTGTCTTGAGACAAGTTGACACATTGGTATCGATGATTTGTGAGTTAAACAAGCAAAAAGTAATTCTGAGAGCGCGGGATGAACCTTGATGGTGGTGTTGCCGATCTGGAGCGTGTGCAATTCCGGCTCCAAGTAGCCAAGTATGCTTAGCGCTGGTGCATGACCGATCTTGATCCTCTTGTGCGAGCCTGGGCCTTTGCGGGTGAATGACTCCCAGATGATGAGGCGCTCGAGCTTGGGGGCTTCGTCCACGACGATTTCCAGATCGGAGGCCCCGATTAACTGCACGCACCGGATGCTGCGGCTGACGAGGGTGAGACGGTCCATGAGCAAGTTGGCTTGGATGCACAGGATCTCCAGCACGGGGCTCCTGGAGATGATGAAGTTCATGTGCCGGCTCTCCATGGCGACTGTACAGAGGCCGAGCTCGCGGAGGTTGGGGAAGGAGGAGGCGCGGGGGAGGCCGGCAGTGTCCGGGAACTTCCAGAAGGCGAGGTAGAGGCGGGTGAGCGTGGCCATGCCGAAGAAGGCGGCGGGGAGGTCGAGGTCAAACGGCCACGGGCGGTTGGCGAGGACGAGCTCCTGGATGCCCTTGACGGCGAGGAGCTGCAGCCAGCGCGCGAGCAGGCCCCGGAACTCCTCCATGTGGCTGGTGGTGAGGTGGACGCAGCGGAAGGGGCCCGGATGCGCGGCGAGGATGCGGGAGACGGCGGAGGTGACGCAGCGCGCGGCGTCCCGCGGCACCTGCACCTGCACCTCGGGCGAGGGCGAGGACGGGAGGAGGTGGGCGTCGACGAGGACGAGCGGGGCGGAGCGCCAGAGGCCGCGCCAGCGGCGGGAGAGCGCGGTGGTGCGCGCGGCGTCCGTGACGGAGAGGCGGGTGAGGACGTTGCGCAGGAGCGCGTCGGGGAGGAGGCTGAGGCGGTCAAGGTGGTCGTGGGGGAGGAGGGCGTAGAGGCCGGGGGCATGGCGGGAGGCGGGCGGGCCCGGGAGGACCAGGTGGATGTAGGAGAGGATGCGGCCGATGAGCGCCTCGAGGTCGCGCGGGTCCTTGCCCCGGCCCCGCCACAGGCTCTCCGACGCGCGGTCCATGGGGACGGGCGGCAAGAAGGCGGCCATGGCCACCGCCGCCGACGAGGTGTGGTTTTTGATGAGTTGAGCGCGGCAGGGAGAGCGAGGGGTGGAGGCGGAGGAAGGAATGAACGAAAGCCTTGGCTTTTGTGTGGGGGCGCGTGCTTCTTTTGTTCTGGAGCTAGCGGTGGCGGGCTGCCTGTGTGGAATGTGGGAGGCGGGTTTCAAGTTTGAACCACTACTCGAGTTGGGTTCCCCTCTTCCCGCTCGAATTTTCAAATCCGTTATTCCAATTCATGGAGGATATGCAAACCGCAATCATGCCACAGCACGCATTTTTTCACTTCCAGACTTTCCAGTACACCCACTATGAAAGTTTCTAACCCTTCCCTTATTCTATAACTCTATAAAATCTCTCCTAAAAAATCAAGGAATTAAAATACTCCCTCCATTCAAAATATAGTGCGTCCACGCTTCCCGAAGTCCAACTTTGACCATAAATTTAATCAACGAGACCGACTGCGGCGGGAGAAAAAATTTATATAATTAAAAGCTTCTTTTGACTAGGAATTCGCTAATATAACTTTTGCTCCCGCCGCAGTCAATCTTGTTGGTTAAATTTATAGTCAAAGTTGAAGCGCGGGAATAGAGGAAGCACTATATTTTGAAACGGAGGGAGTAGTGTGGAGCTGAGCTTGCCCCCAAATTTAACTCTGCAAAACCAAAAACGTGCACAGACAAGTCACTCGAAACTCAAAGACCACCGTGCTTAATTGCACATAACCGACCATAATTTAACATCATTGTACTGATATTAAACTAGTTACAACTCAATTATAGCTAATTAGAACCAGAAAGAGCTAAGTGTAAACTAATCATCATCGGAGGAGACATTGTAGATAACTAGCGTCGTGCTCGAGCCCGATGCCTCGTCGTCATGGGTACCCCTCAGCATCTTCGCCAACAGCTCATCATCAGCGTCACCGAGGCCTGCGATGTCAGGGTGTGGGGTTGGAGGCGGAAGGAAAGAAAGTCATAGAGGGTACATACCATATGAAAGCCGCAATTCACAACACATGTTTGCACGTCTAGTATAGCCAGCAAAAATTTTGCTATATTTTTTCTTAGAGTAATTAGCAAAGTGAAAACTACCACAATTTAGATTAGGGTTTCAAACACGTACTACTACTTTATTTTGTTTGACAAATTACTGCTCCTTCCGTTCAGAATTACTTGTCTCGGAAATGGATGTATCTAGAACTAAAATACGTCTAGATACATCCATTTTCGCGACAAGTAATTCCGAACGGAGGGAGTACCACTTTGGGTCTAATTTTTCTTGCAAAAAAATCACTAGTGGCCATTTGGGCCAAAATTGATCCCAATTGTTACAGGTATGGCCTGCATGTAAGAGATGGCATAAGACTCTGACAACTTGGACCCACCCAAAATTGAGCCGGGGCACTTATTTTCCATACTCCGTCCGTACCCATGTGCTTCGTATCCATCCTCACGGACTTCGAAAACACAGTTATACCATCCCGGGTCTGTCCAGGCCTTGCCGGACCTTCGTCCCTCCACGGCTCCACCCAGATGCCCCGCCCCGCTTTGCCCACTCCACCGTTCCACCCTCAGTTTGGCCGCCACCCATATAACCTCCGCCCTGTTAACATCATCCATGGAGGACACCACGTCTGACTAGTGTTTGACCAAATTCCATGGCCAACTTTTTTATGTTCTCGGTGTTTATCTTGAAGCAAACACAACGCAATGGAGTCGAACAAGGAAGACTGAGTTCATGGATTCGTCTTCGTCGGATGAAGATGAAGATGATGATGGGAGCGGTTGTTGAAGACACACAGCGTGCATCGGAGCAGGTTCTCAACTTCAAGGGTTCAACAAAGGGACATTGAGTGTTGAATCGGCAGCAAGCATGGGGTCATATGATGTTGTACGACGGATACATCGACCTCGATGCACTATTCAAACCCCATTGTCGTCGTCGTTTTCAGATGCGGCGCCATGTGTTTGAACGCACCTACCAAGGTGTTAGTTACTTCAAGCTGAAACGCGATGTTGTTGGAAACATTGCTTTCTTGGTTACCTAAAGTTCACGACTGCTATGAGGATGCTTGACTATGGCACAACCTCGGATTTATGGGATGAGTACCTTCGGATGTGTGAAAGCACATGCCTTGAGGCCATGGTCAGATTTGCTACTGTTATGGTCAAGGTGTTTGGACCGGAGAACTTGAGAGAACCAACTGACACATGCACAACAAGGCTCATGGTATGGGAGAATCAAGAGGGTTTTCAGGTATGCTCGGATCTCTGGATTGTATTCACTAGAAATGGAAGAACTAACCATGTTCTCAATGGGGGCAATACTAGGGCCATTGCAAAAAAAAAACATCATCATTTTTGAAGCAGTTGCATCACAAGATCTCTGAATTCGACACTCTGTCTTTGGCATGTCTGGATCCCACAATGACATTAACGTGTTGCAACAGTCTTCATGTCTGCAAAGTTGTGTGCGGGTGAAGCTCCTGTGTGCAACTACCGCCGATGATCATGATTACAATATGAGGTACTATCTTTATGATGGTGCCTATCCTCCGTGGGTAACCTTCGACAAGATCATCTTTGAGCCAAGAGGTAACAAAAATGTCACTTTGTCCAAAACTAGGAGATAGAAAGGATTTGGAGAGCACATTTGGAATGCCCCAACCCGGTGCTGCAGTTGTTTGCGGACTTGCTAAAGCATGGGGTGTAGAGATGTTGTGGGAAGTGATGACAATTTGTGTGATCATGCACAACATGATTGTGGAGAATGATGGTGAGGGAGTTCTCCAAGGTCTAGAATTTCAAGTAATGGCCAATCCTATCCAACTTCCAGAATAGAATCCGGTGATGTTTTGAGTTTTTTCTCCAAATGTCTTAGCAGATTTGTCACCAAGGAACTCATGAGAAGATTCAAAATAATATGATTGAGCATCGGCAGGCGTTTCAAGGAGATAACTAGAACATATGTCCGGATAAGTTGAATTTAAATATGAATATTTCATTTCAAAATTTTATGTTTCAATTGTTATATTTATATTTGAATTACTGTTGCATTATTTCAATTTTCAAAAGACCCTCCACGACGGTGATTTCATGCAAGGCCGGCTCACACACTTGAAGCCACGTAGTAGCAAACCAAGGCTCGACATAGTTGCATGGATGCCAACATGTCTTTGGCGTGCTGAGGATATGTTCATCGGCCACATATCACGGTGCACAATTTAGTTAGTTTATTACAGGCATATACATTCTTTTTAGGGGAGGCATATATGTTGGATTGTAAATCTCATTGGTTCAACTGAGCTACGTTTCATTATTTTACAACCTCCTTGGCTCATAGCTGCTTTTCCACAATTCATAGTTCACTATATAGCTGAACAGAAAAATAGTTCACGGTAGCCTTTCCAAAATCTACAGCCGAACCAAACACATCCTTGACGGTGTCAATCTTTTACCACCTTCCATGTATAGCTAGTTGCCCAGGTGGATCATATGTCATAAGGTATAAGGAGATTTCCGTGACATGGTCGTGAATGACAGCAATGATGAGTTGGGCCAATGAAGTGACGAATGCATGCCCGATGTTGCTGCCAGTGTCGTATACCCGGAAGTCTGAAGTCTATGATGTAGATAAACTTAAGTTCAACATTCTTCGTCAGAGGTCGATATGTCCGAGTGGTTAAGGAGACAGACTTGAAATCTGTTGGGCTACGCCCGCGCAGGTTCGATCCCTGCTGTCGACGGTAAAAGTTTTTTTTTCTTTGTAGACTTCTGTGCGGCACGGTGACTTGGCCGAGCAGAAAAATCAATCCCTGCTGTCGAACGTTTTTGGCCCCGTTTGATTGCTCTGTTTTTTCTAAGTATTTTGAGAATACTACAATATTTGATATTATCATAGTTTTATTTACTAGGGGTGTTTGGCTGCCACTAAAAATGATGCTTTTAATACTGCAGTATTTGCAAAATCTTGGTATTTTCTCTGTTTTAAAAAAAGAGCTCCGGACCTCTTTTTTAAAAACTGAGCTAGCGAAAGAAACGCCTCCATGCCCGGCCACTGATCCCTGCCTCCCGTCGTTTCCCCCTCCAGCCCCATCACGCTAGCCGTGAGGAACGGAGCGAGCAAGTCATGCTGGGCTGCTGGTCGAGCTTGCTACTCACGCGGGCGGCCACAAAGCTGAGTTCATGCAGCACTTGCTCGTGCCATGTTTGTCCATCGGTGCCGGCCACAACACACGAGTATCCATATAACCAACTAATCATCTATGATCAACCAAACCATTGATGAGTGATTGCAGTTAGTTAGGAACACACGTGTTTGTAATGACTATCAACCGGCTAGCTAGCTAATTTATCGTTGCTGGCTTGCTGCGTAAAGCAGTAGCCAAACAGGTCACAATACTTCAAAATACTTTGACATATTAAAATTGTGGTATCTTCTACTCGTGGATAAAAATACTGTAGTTTTTCAATACTTTGGTTTTTGCAATACCTTGCTATCAGAAAACCATCTAGCGATAAAAATACTTTGGTTTGTCAATACTTTAAGTTTTTGTTCTTTGTGGACTTCTGTGCGGCACGGTGACTTGGCCGAGCAGAAAACCATCTAGCGAATAACATTAAGACCCTGTCTGATAGCAAAGAACTATAAAAAACGAACAGCAGCAGTCTCCTTCACCGCACGCACAGGCACGTAGAGTTCGGCAGCAAGAACGAACAGCAGTAGATAATAGGCCTAAACATGTAGTACTAGAATATATGGATCGATTAGACTAACGATGATGATCAGCTGCAGCGACGGCGGCGCAGTAATTAGCATATGGATAATGAGAGAGTAGAAGTAGGAGGGAAAAAAGGATTCGTCCTTTGCAAATAGCAAGAACCAAGTTGTTGAGCACAACGGGGAAGAAGATAGCGACACCAGTCCCTTCTTTTCGGCTGCTCGGTTTTTTTTAAAAAGTCTAGGTTTTCTTTTATGCAGAGAAAAACTATAGTTTGATCAACACTGTAGTATTAAAACCACGGTATTTAGGGGCAACCAAACAGCTTGTTGTAAATAAAACTATGTTATCCAAAAACTATAGTATTCTCAAAAACTTAAAATATCTGCTAGCAAACAAGGCCTAAATTATATTTTATTTCTTTTGTAGACAGGGAGACAGTTAATAAATGTTGAATAGTAATGAGAACTCATGGTAGATCGCATGTTTATATTATCAGAACACCCGTGCTTTGCTACGGGCTTAAAATACTCTAATAGATCGCATGTTTATATTACCAGAACACCCGTGCTTTGCTACGGGCTTATATATATAATTAATGCCATCTCCAAGATCAAAGTTTATTTCTCGTCATGCATCCAGACGTGTTTGGACGACAAACGAGCGCTCAGTAGGCTCCCAAAAATTCAACCGTGTCTGGACAGTCCTAACGCCCTCAAATTCAGATTATATATGAAGGAGAAATATGATTGTCTGGACTATCCGTCATGTTATGTCTGACACATGGTCCTAACATAAAAACCCACCCCACAACACACCATTCCCTTTTTTGGTCGGACCCTCCCCTTCTCGCTCGTTTTCCCGCCGTACCGGGGTTTTCACTAGAGCCTCCTCCTTTAAAACTAGATGACGTCCACCCCACCTTCGCCGTGTGTTGCAACAGAGATGAATTTTTTCAAATTTACAATATAATAGAGTGGGTTAAACTAACACATACAATTCTCACTAAACAATAAATAACTATAGAGATTAATCTCTAAGGTCCATTCAACTTTGCAAATGCACACTCATATGGAAGGCGAGTCACAGCCTGAACGTAGTTCTAGTCACCAGTAAGCTCCACCTCTAGCTCAGACACCATTCATTGCTAGAAGGGATAAATGTCGTTCTTCTCTTCCTCGTCCTTCCATACATCTTCTACTCATGGTCTCTTCACCAACCCGTTTCCTTGGAGCCAACCAGCATCACGTTAACATCAGTGCATTTGTCACCCATGCCTCATGTTCTTCTTCCTCCTTACTCGCTAGTTTCGTCTCATTACTACTTATATTCTATAATACTCTTTTTTTCTTGTTTCGCTTTATTTTTTGGAACACTCTTTCCTTCTTCAACACCATGGACCACTTGCTCACTTTAGTTCTTTTTCCTTCTTATTCTTGGAACACTCTCCCTTTCAACTATAGCATTAACCATCTCGGCAATGTTGTGGCGTGTTGTCCTCATCCGCGAATGTTTCGGCAACCATCAACGTGTGCACATTCTGTAGCGCATGGTCATCATCCATCTTGTTGAATTCTAGGTCGCCCATGTGTGAGCGCATTGTGGCCATTGTCCATGTTGGCAAGCGGTGCTCGACCAAGTCGGTGAGAGATTATTGATCGTCCTTGCCCACGAGCGCTTTCAAAATGATTCAACGCGATTTCTTGCTTAATTAATGAATTACATGAATAATTAATGGTCTGCCTAATTCTCTGCATGCCTAATTAACCGCTAACCAAATCAATTAATTATATGCCTACGTGCGAAAAATTCCCTACTTCTTAGGCATAATTAAGTGTCTACCTATTAATTAATTGCATTAATGACTCGATTTTCAAACTGATTCGGTGCAAAAATAATTCTTATTTAAATGGAGCTAATTAATTGCATGCATAAGTAATTGTCTACCTAATTAATTGCGTTAATGATTTGATTTCCAAATTGATTCAGCGCTCGATTTCCAAAATATTTTGGCATGAATGACTACTACGAACGATGAACTACTGAGCATTGTAGGACACATTTTCTTAACGAGTTTCTTGACATTTGAATGGACACACTTCATGTGAGAATGTAGCTTGTCTGGCTCTCTGTATGACTGAAAACATGTATAATATGACCGCGTCCACGAATGCTTGTATGTGGCGGTCCGATGACCCACCTTCCACCACAGCCGTCCTCAATGCGGTGATCCATGCCCTACATTCTCAAGCATCGCACCAGTGTCAGGCCTGACCACAGCATCCTCCATGATATCGCGCATGGCATCCCTCCGCAGGGGCGCACGAATGTACACGCTCATAAGAAAAAATATGTTATTTTTTGTTGTATTAGGAAACTTATGATTGTCCATTAATAGTAGAGATAATGATGATAATAATAAATGGCATAGTGCTTAATGATTTGTTATTGAGGAATGTCTATTTTGTTTTGAAAGGTTATCATGAGAAAATATTATGTCCATATTTTAGAAAAGTGACCTCACATATATGGTGTGATTTCTGAATTCTTAATTACCTATTATTTACATGATTGAATTAAATCAGTACCTGCCACAGCAAGCACGAAACAAGATCTCTCCCTTCAATAGGATTTGGTTTTTTAATGGGAAGGAGAAAAACCAAGGGGAGGGGGTGGCGGGAGGTGAGATAAAAAAACCGGACGAAAATAAACCATACCAGACTACCAACTCCCGCTTTGGGAGTAGAGATTTGTGGTGGAATCAAGGTTCAAATCCTAGACTCAATGTAAAATATTGTGTTGGCTCAGTATCTCGAATTTGTTCATGGTGTAGCATGTGCATGTGTACATTCATATAGGTGAGTGTTTTTGTTCCTTCGTAGACTACTCTAGGGCATGTCATGATGACAGAAAACCCTCTAGCGGAGATGTTCCCGTCGACTACGAGGCGCCTTCGGTGACTTCGTCAATCTCAAGATGGTATGCCGACTCAGTCTCTCAGAGGTGCTCATAGGAGTAGGATGTGCGTGTGTGTTGATAGGGATGAGTGTATGCGTGTATATATGAGTGCATGCGTCTGTACGAGAAGAACCCTCTAGCAAACCATGGTAATATGTACCTATACACGTTAAATTACTATAAGTTTTGATACTTTGCGTGCGGTGAAGAAGACTTTACTGTGTAAAAACATCTCTAGCGGATCTCGCAAACAGCCGGCTCGTAGAAGTCGTTTGAGGGCTCCTACACAAAAAATTATGGGACGGCGAGCCCTCCAGCAAAACAGTTCCCGGCGACACATCATATCACTTTACGGCCTCATGCACAGTAACTCACGGCTGCCGCCTTTACCTTGGCCGAGACCATTTACGTCTTTTGGCTCATGTATATGACTGTGATACTAGCATCCATATGAGAGAGAATCCGGGTCGACATGGCTAGTCATAAACCAAAGTGGCACAAACATACAGGAACATACATACATTACTCAGCAATGCACGTGTCGGTTAGCAGCGAGTGTAACCAAGTCGTAGCAGAGTGATACATCTCCAACACATCTATAATTTTTTATTGTTCCATGCTATTATATTATCTATTTTGAATGTTTTATATGCATTTATATGCTATTTTATATTATTTTTGGGACTAACCTATTAACCTAGAGCTCAGTGTCAGTTTCTGTTTTTTGCCTGTTTTAGAGTTTCGTAGAAAAGGAATACCAAATGGAGTCCAAACGGAATGAAACTTTCGTGATGATCTTTCTTGTACCAGAAGGAAACCAGGAGACTCGGAGATGAAGTCGGAGACTCAACAAGGCGGCCACAAGGGTGGAGGGCGCCCCCCTACCTCGTGGGCCCCTCGGAGCTCTCCTAGCCTAATTCTTTGGCCTATATACACTCTTATACCCCAAAAACCATCAGAGAGAGCCACGAAAATACTTTTGCACCGCCGCAACCTTCTATACCCGTGAGATCCCATCTAGGGACCTTTTCCGGCATCCTGCCGGAGGGGGATTCTATCACGGAGGGCTTCTACATCAACACCATTACCCTTCCGATGAAGCGTGAGTAGTTTACCACAGACCTACAGGTCCATAGCTAGTAGCTAGATGGCTTCTTCTCTCTCTCTCTCTATGATTCTTAATACTATGTTCTCCTCGATGTTCTTGGAGATCTATTCGATGTAATATTCTTTTGCGGTGTGTTTGCCGAGATCCCATGAGTTGTGGATTTATGATCAGATTATCTATGAATATTATTTGAGTCTTTTCTGAATTCCTATATGCATGATTTGATATCTTTGCAAGTCTCTTCGAATTATTGGTTTATTTTGGCCTACTAGATTGGTTTTTCTTGCAATGAGAGAAGTGCTTAGCTTTGGGTTCAATCTTGAGATGTCCTTTCCCATTGACAGTAGGGGCAGCAAGGCACGTATTGTATTGTTACCATCAAGGATAAAAAGATAGGGTTTTCATCATATTGCATGAGTTAATTCCTCTATATCATGTCATCTTACTTAATGTGTTACTCTATTATTCATGAACTTAATACTCTAGATGCAGGCAGGAGTCGGTCGATGTGTGGAGTAATAGTAGTAGATGCAGAATCGTTTCGGTCTACTTGACACAGACGTGATGCCTATATTCATGATCATTGCCTTAGATATCATCATAATTATGTGCTCTTCTATCAATTGCTCGACAGTAATTTGTTCACCCACCGTATTATTTGCTATCTTGAGAGAAGCCACTAGTGAAACCTATGGCCCTCAGGTCTCTTTTCCATCATATTAAGTCTCTTTTCCATCATATAAGTTCTATTTTCCATCATACTATTTTCCGATCTATTTTGTGATCTTTTACTTTCCGATCTGTAAATCAAAAATACCAAAAATATTTATTTTACCGTTTATCTATCTCTATCATATCTCACCTTTTGCAAGTAACCGTGAAGAGATTGATAACCCCTTTATCGCGTTGGGTGCAAGTTGTTGATTGTTTGTGCAGGTACTCGGTGACTTGTGCGTTGTCTCCTACTGGATTGATACCTTGGTTCTCAAACTGAGGGATATAATTACTCTACTTTGCTGCATCACCCTTTCCTCTTCAAGGGAAAACCAACGCAAGCTCAAGAGGTAGCAGGAAGAATTTTTGGTGTCGTTTTCGGGGAGATCTACACCAAGTCAAGCCATACCAAGTACCCATCATAAACTCTCCTCTCTTTCATTACATTATTCGCCATTTGCCCTTTGTTTTCCTCTCCCCCACCTCTAAAACGACTTTCGAAAAGATTTGCCTTTTCTTCGCCTCTCTTCCGTTCTTCTTCTTCGCTTGCTTTTTGTGTACTCGTGTGTTGGATTGCTTGGTTTGTAACGATGGCTAAAAATAATACTAAATTGTGTGATTTTTCCAACACCAACAAAAATGATTTTATTAGTACTCTGATTGCTCCCACTACTAATGCTGAATCTTGTGAAATTAATGCCGCTTTGCTCCATCTTATTATGAAAGATCAATTTTTGGCCTTCCTAGTGAAGATGTCACATCCCATCTAAACAATTTCGTTGACTTGTGTGATATGCAAAAGAAGAAAGACGTGGATAATGATATTGTTAAATTGAAGCTATTTCCGTTTTCGCTCAGAGATGGTGCTAAAACTTGGTTTTCATCTTTGCCTAAAAATAGTATTGATCGTGGAATAAGTGTAAAGATGATTTCATCTCTAAGTATTTTCCTCCCTCTAAGATCATCTCCCTTAGGAATGATATTATGAATTTTAAGAAACTTGATCATGAGCATGTTGCACAATCTTGGGAGAGGATGAAATTGATGATACGAATTTTCCCTACACATGGTTTGAATTTGTGGATGCTTATACAAAAAATTTATGCCGGATTGAATTTTGCTTCTAGAAATCTTTTAGATTCGGCCGCGGGAGGCACTTTTATGGAAATTAGTTTAGGAGAAGATACTAAATTCCTAGATAATATCATGGTTAATTATTCTCAATGGCACACCGAAAGATCCACTAGTAAAAAAGTACATGCGATTGAAGAGATTAATGTTTTGAGTGGAAAGATGGATGAACTTATGAACTTATTTGCTAATAAGGATGCTTCTTCTGATCCTAATGATATTCCTTTGTCCACCTTGATTTACAATAATAATGAATCTGTGGATGTGAATTTTGTTGGTAGGAACAATCTTGGTAATAATGCGTATAGGACAATTTTAATCCTAGGTCATTTCCTAGTAATTCATCCAATAATTATGGTAATTCCTACAACAATTTTTATGGAAATTTTAATAAGATGCCCTCTGATTTTGAGAATAGTGTTAAAGAATTTATGAGTTTGCAAAAGAATTTCAACGCCTTTATTCAAGAAACTTGGATAGGATTTCTCTTGATGTTGATTCTTTGAAACTTAGATCTATTCCACCTAAGCATGATATCAATGAGTCTCTCAAAGCCATTGAGAATTTCCATTGATAAGTGCAAAGAAAGAACCGCTAAGATGCGTGCTAAAAAGGATTGGTTTGTAAAAGCGTGTTCATCTAGTTTTCATGAGAATAATGATGAAGATCTTAAAGTGATTGATGTTTCTCCTATTGAATTTTTGTTTTCCAATATTAATCTTGATAAAGATGGGACTGGAGATGAGTCAACTTTAGTTAAAAGGCGTCCCAATGACTCGGATTTTTTAGATCTAGATGCAAAAAATGATAAAAGTGGGATTGGAGAGGTCAAGACTTTAAGTAGCAATGAACCCACTATTTTGGATTTCAAGGAATTTAATTATGATAATTTCTCTTTAATAGATTGTATTTCCTTGTTGCAATCCGTGTTGAATTCTCCTCATGCTTATAATCAAAACAAAGCTTTTACTAAACATATTATTGATGCTATGATGCAATTTTTTGAAGAAAAGGTTGAATTGGAAGTTTCTATCCCTGGAAAACTTTATGATGAGTGGCAACCTACTATTAAGATTAAAATTAATGATTATGAGTGCCATGATTTGTGTGATTTGGGTGCTAGCGTTTCCACGATTCCAAAAACTTTGTGTGATGTGTTAGGTTTTCGTGAATTTGATGGTTGTTCTTTAAATTTGCATCTTGCGGATTCCACTATTAAGAAACCTATGGGAAGGATTAATGATGTTCTTGTTGTTGCAAATAGGAATTATGTGCCCGTAGATTTCATTGTTCTTGATATAGATTGCAATCCTACATGTCCTATTATTCTTGGACCTTTCCTTAAAATGATTGGTGCAATTATTGATATGAAAGAAGGAAACATTAGATTTCAATTTCCTTTAATGAAGGGCATGGAACACTTTCCTAGGAAGAAATTAAATTGCCATATGAATCTATTATGAGAGCCACTTATGGATTGCATACCAAAGATGAAAATACCTAGATCTATTCGTGTTTTATGCCTAGCTAAGGGCGTTAAACAATAGCGCTTGTTGGGAGGCAACCCAATTTTTATTTTTGTTCTTTACTTTTTGTTCCTGTTTAAGAATAAATAATTCATCTAGACTCTGGTTATATGTGGTTTTATGTTTTAGTTAGTGTTTTTGCCAAGTTAAACCATTAGGATAGCTTACGGTGATAGTTGTGTTGATCCTGCTGAAAAACAGAAACTTTTTCACCCAGTAAATAATTTCCAGAATTTTATTGAAACGTGCTTTCGATCTGATTCTTTTTGCTATGCATTGGTACACAAATTTCTCAGGTCGTCCCAATTTTTCAGAATTTTTAGAGTTACAGAAGTATTCGAGAGTTACAGATTACTACAGACTGTTCTGTTTTTGACAGATTCTGTTTTCTATGTGTTGTTTGCTTATTTTGATGAATCTATGGGTAGTATCGGGGGGTATGGACCATGGAAAAGTTGGAATACAGTAGATATTACACAGTTATAAATAAAGAATGAGTTTGCAATAGTACCTTAAAGTGGTGATTTATTTTCTTATACTAACGGAGCTCACGCGATTTTCTGTTGTGAAGTTTTCAAGTTTTGGGTAAGAATTTGATGGACTATGGAATAAGGAGTGACAAGAGCCTAAGCATGGGGATGCCCAAGGCACCCCAAGGTAATATTCAAGGATAACCAAAAGCCTAAGCCCGGGGATGCCCCGGAAGGCATCCCCTCTTTCGTCTTCGTCTATCGGTAACTTTACTTGAGGCTATATTTGTATTCACCACATGATATGTGTTTTGCTTGGAGCGTCTTGTATGATTTGAGTCTTTGCTTTTTAGTTTACCACAATCATCCTTGTTGTACACACCTTTTTGGAGAGACACGCATGAATCATGATTTATTAGAATACTCTATGTGCTTCACTTATATATTTTGAGCTAGGCAATATTGCTCTAGTGCTTCACTTATATCTTTTTAGAGCACGACGGTGGCTTTATTTTATAGAAATTTATGAACTCTCTTGCTTCACTTATATTATTTTGAGAGTCTTTTATAACACCATGGTAATTTTCTTTGGTTATATATTTAGTCCTAATATGATAAGCATCCAACAGGGATATAATAAAACCTTTCATATAAAGTGCGTTGAATACTATGAGAAGTTTGATTCTTTATGATTGTTTTGAGATATGAAGATGGTGATATTAGAGTCATGCTAGTGGAGTAATTGTGAATTTGAGAAATACTTGTGTTGAGGTTTGTGAGTCCCGTAGCATGCACGTATGCTGAACCGTTGTGTAACGAAGTTGGAGCATCAAGTAGTTATTGACTGTCTTCCTTATGAGTAGCAATCGGGGACGAGCGATGGTCTTTTCCTACCAATCTATCCCCCTAGAAGCATGCGTGTAGTACTTCATTCGATGGCTAATAGATTTTTGCAATAAGTACGTGAGTTCTTTATGACTAATGTTGAGTCCATGGATTATACGCACTCTCACCCTTCCACCATTGCTAGCCTATCTTGTGCCGCGCAACTTTCGCCGGTACCATACACTTACCATATATTTTCCTCAAAACAGCCACCATACCTACCTATTATGGCATTTCCATAGCCATTCCGACATATATTGCCATGCAACTTTCCACCATTCCGTTTATTATAACACGCTTCATCATTGCCATATTGCTTTGCATGATCACGTAGTTGACATAGTATTTGTGGCAAATACACCTTTCATAATTCTTTCATACATGTCACTCTTGATTCATTGCACATCCCGGTACACCACCGGAGGCATTCGCATAGAGTCATATTTTGTTCTAAGCATTGAGTTGTAATTTTTTGAGTTGTAAGTAAATAGAAGTGTGATGATCATCATTATTGGGCATTGTCCCATGTGAGGAAATAAAAAAAGGGGGAGGCAATAAAAAAAGAGAAAGGCCAAACAAAATAAAAAAATGAGAGAAAAAGAGAGAAGGGACAATGTTACTATCCTTTTTCCACACTTGTGCTTCAAAGTAGCACCATGATCTTCATGATAGAGAGTCTCTTATTTTGTCACTTTCATATACTAGTGGGAATTTTTCATTATAGAACTTGGCTTGTATATTCCAATGATGGGCTTCCTCAAATTCCCTAGGTCTTCATGAGCTAGCAAGTTGGATGTAAACCCACTTAGTTTCCTTTTGAGCTTTCATACACTTATAGCTCTAGTGCATCCGTTGCATGGCAATCCCTACTCACTCACGTTGATATCTAATGATGGGCATCTCCATAGCCTGTTGATGTTCCTAGTTGATGTGAGACTATCTCCCTCTTTTTGTCTTCTTCACAACCATCATATTCTCTTTCACCATAGTGTAATGTCCATGGCTCACGCTCATGTATTGCGTGAAAGTTGAAAAGGTTTGTGAACATCAAAGTATGAAACAATTGCTTGGCTTGTCATCGAGGTTGTGCATGATTTGAATATTTTGTGTGATGAAGATGGAGCATAGCCAGACTATATGATTTTGTAGGGATAAGCTTTCTTTGGCCATGTTATTTTGAGAAGACATAATTGCCTTGTTAGTATGCTTGAATTATTATTGTTTTTATGTCAATGTTAAACCTTTCTTTTGAATCTTTCGGATCTGAACATTCATGCCACAATAAAGAGAATTACATGGATAAATATGTTAGGTAGCATTCCACATCAAAAACTCTGTTTTTATCATTTACCTACTCGAGGACGAGCATGAATTAAGCTTGGGGATGCTTGATACGTCTCCAACGTATCTATAATTTTTAATTGTTCCATGCTATTATATTATCTGTTTTGGATGTTTTATATGTATTTATATGCTATTTTATATTACTTTGGGGACTAACATATTAACCTAGAGCCCAGTGCCAGTTTCTGTTTTTTGCCTATTTTAGAGTTTCGCAGAAAAGGAATACCAAACGGAGTCCAAACGGAAGTTGTCACAGCCCTAGATTAGTCTTTGTTTATATTTGCTTGATCATCATGTCATCATGCTTATTTTCAAATGAATTTGAATTGGGGATGTTCAAACCCTAGCATCAAATGGAATTCAAATAGGTTCAACCTAAAAATATTTTCAATGAACCTGAAATGCCCTTCATAAATGTTCATCATTTTTGTTTTGGTCCAGACCTCTACGAAAAATGGTGCACACTTTTCTAGGATACTCTCGGTTATTGAATTAAAGCATACATTATTTTTTCTTGGACATTTAAATGCTATAAATAATTTTAAATGTCCAAATAATCTTGAAGGTAAATGAGGGCTGTTGGAAATAATCCAAACAGTGCCCACAAATATTTTCGGGATTTTTGAAAATGCTCTGGCATTTTTAATAAGCCAAAACAATTGCAGAAAATAGAAAACAGAAAAGATTTAGAAAAGAGAGAGAGAGGAAAGCTTACCTGGGCCACCTACCTGACTGGGCCGGCCCACCTAGCCCGTGCCAGTCATCACCTACCTGTGCCAGTAGGCAGAGGAGGGAGACAGCGCACGCACGCCACGGCGCCACGCCTCCTCCCTGCTAGCGTGTGTCCCCCAGGACAGCGCGACGCCTCCTCCCTGCTAGCCTGTGTCCCCTAGGACAGCGCGACGCCGTTGGTCGTCTCCTCGGTGTCGTCCTGGTCTGCCCGACATCCTCACTCGCCCCCCTGCTCTCTCCCTCGCCTCCCGTATCCATGGCCGAACCTCGCCCGAGCTCGCCGTCGTCGTTGCCGTAGCCACGGCCTCCTTCTCGCCTCTCTGACGTATACAAGAGCTCTGCCACCTCGTCTACGTCCTCCTCACCGAGCCACGCGATCGGAAGAGCACCGAAACGTCATCCCCGACCTTTCTTCCCCATCCACGGTCGCCAGATGCCGTCGTCTGATTCGGCATCTCCGTCGCCTCCCCGAGCCCACTGAGTTGCTCTATGACCTCCCTGTGAGCCCCGCCGTCATCTCTCCCTCTCCCCATCATCGATTTCTTGCTGCAACGCTAATGACCGTGAGTCCCGCATGCCACCGCCGCACGAGCTCGTTGCCGACGAGGCTCCGGTGACCAAATGGTCCCATGCGTGCCTCTGTTTGGTTCATGAGCACTCGTAGATCCCGTAGGTGCAAACCGTTGGTCCTCCCGCGCGCCGTGTCGTCGATTCCGTTGACACCCGAGCTCCGGCCGCCGCCCAACTCGCCGCTGCCGCCGCTATAGACCGCCCCACGACCTGCTACCGCCTCCGCTGGATGCGTGGGAGCACGGCCTCCCTCCTGGTGCGCTCAGGGCACCCAGCCCCTACCCCTAGCGCCACCCCGGCGAGGCACCGCCGCTCTGGTTCGTCGCTGTCATCTAACCGCCGGCGCAGCTGACGTGGTGCCACCTTTAGCTGCTAATGACCGAACTAATCACCCCTGGGACACTGACCAGTGGGCCCCATGCCATTAGTTTTGGTTAAGATTAGTTTTAACCTTAATTAACCTCTGAGTCACTCACTGATGGGTCCCACATGTCAGGTTTGACCCTGGCCACCCAGTCGACCCGCTGACAACACAGTGACATAATGCTGATGTAGTAAGTGTTTTCTGGAGTTTTAAATAAATCAGAAATGATTTATTTATTTCAGAAAATGTTTGAAACTTCTAAAATTCATAGAAATTAATATATAACTTCAATTGAAATAATTTATATATGAAAAATGATCAGAAAAATCCAATCCATCTGCACTGGTTTCATGTATGTTAAAGCAACTTAAACCTACTGTTTTATATCAAAACATGATAATGCACTTTTTAAAGTCATAGTTTGAGTTTGAACTTGAACCTTGGGTTCAAAATAACTCAAACCCATCTGGTTGTAGTTGCATTAGGCCAACACACTCATATTTCCATGTCATGATCATGCATCATATTGTGCATTGCATTGATTGTGTTTCCTTCTGTGTTGTCGGTATTTGTCCCTTCTCAGTAGACGTGTTCCGACGATGAGTTCGATGACACCGATGAAGAGCTATATCATCTTCGGAAGTGCCAGGCAAGCAAAAACCCCTTGTTCATTCCGATACAATCCCACTCTCTCGCTTCTGATCTCTTTTACTGCATTAGGACAACACCAATACAACTGTTACATGCTGCGGTAGCTGAACCCCTTTCTTCTGCATGCCCTGTCATTGCCACAGTAAATAGATGAAACCCACTAGCATGAGTAGGATTTATTTGAGCCCTGATGTGCCTACTCATTCATTCTTGTTTGTCATGCCTGCTACTGATTAGAGTTGAGTCAGGTCTGATTCATCGGGGATGAGTCGGAGATGTGTGAACATGTCCTACTGTGTGTGAGCTAAGTGTTGAACACGATTTGGTAAAGGTAGCGGTGAGAGGCCATGTAGGAGTACATGGTGGGTTGTCTCATTGAAGCCGTCCTCAAGAACTGAGTTCTGTGTTTGTGATCCATGAAACAGTTACTACCACGCATTAGGACCGAAACCAATGGACCCTCTCGGCTTCTTAATCACCCTTGTCCTCTGTCCAGGAGTTGCAAGTAGTTTCTAGTGTTCGTAGTATGCTGGAGGCCGTGCGCAGCGCTGACCCGAGTGGTGGGCTGTGATGCGGTAGGCACGTGGCATGGTGTATCGGGCGCCCGTTTGATGTCTCGGGAACCCTGCACACATCGTTCGGGGCCGTATGTGGAAACCTCAGCAGGACTCCCTGCGGATGGAACTTGAATAGGCGATAAACCTGGACTAGAGACTTGAGTGTTTTGGTAGGTCATGGCAGACACCCTCATTGGGCTTCCACTTGAAGGTTGCCAAGTACATGTCGTGTAAACGGTGGTAAGTGGTGAGAGCGTGTGTGAAGAAGTACACCCCTGCAAGGTTAACATCATCTATTCAAATAGCCGCGTCTGCGGTAAAGGACCTCTAGGTTGCCTATACAGTTCATAGACAAGTGAAAGTGGATACTCTAAAATACGCAAGATAAGCGTGAGTGCTATGGATGGTGTTCTCGTAGGGAGACGGGAGCGGATCAATAGTGGTGTGTTGATATGGTGAATATGTGGACTCGTGTGCGCCACCTCAAAGAGTTACTTGCAGTCGTAGTTCAGGATAGCCACCGAGTCAAAGCTGGCTTGCTGCAGTTAAACCCCACCACCCCCTTTGTTGATGATGATGCATATGTAGTTATTTCGGACGTAAGTCTTACGGGGTACATTTGTACTCCCGTTTGCCTAGTTTATGTTTTTGCAGAGAGACTTCAGGCTCGCTAGTAGTTCCGCGCGGACTTCGATGTTTAGCTTGATACCTCAGCTACGATCTTGTGCCCTCGGCAGGATCTGGTAGTTAGTCAGGCTTCTCAGCCATTTCTATTTGTAGATGTCTGTACTCAGACATGTTAAGCTTCCGCATGTGCTTTGACTTGTATGCTCTGAATGTTGGGTCATGAGACCCATGTTTGTAATATCTCGCTCCTCGGAGCCTATTGAATAAAATACCTGAGTTGTAGAGTCATGTTGTGATGCAATGTTGTATTTGCACATATCGAGCATATTGTGTGTATGTTATTGAAATGCTTGGTATGTGTGGGATCTGACTATCTAGTTGTTTATCCTTGGTAGCTTGCTACTACTCCGGAACACTTAGGCTGGCCAGCATGTGTCCTTGTTTGTTCCTGTGTCTGTCCCTTCGGGGAAATGTCACGCGGTGTCTACCACAGTCATGTTAGCCTACTACAGCCCGATTTACCGGAGTCCTGCTAGCCCAGCTGCTACAGCCCGGATTCACTCGCTGATGACTGACATGTTCGTTGTTGGGTCATGTATGCCTGTCTCTGTAAGTCAGTGCCACTTTGGGTTCACGACTAGGAGCCCGGGATCCTTGTCATATGGAAGCTAGCGACACTATTATATACGTGTGCAAAAAGGCGCAAACAGTCCCGGACCTGGTAAGGTGATAACCCACAAGTGTAGGGGATTGCAACAGCTTTCGAGGGTAAAGTATTCAACCCAAATTTATTGATTCGACACAAGGGGAGCCAAAGAATATTCTTGAGTATTAGCAGTTGAGTTGTCAATTCAACCACACCTGGATAACTTAGTATCTACAACAAAGTATTTAGTAGCAAAGTAATATGATAATAAAGGTAACGGTAGCAAAAGTAATGTTTTTGGGTTTTGTAGTAATTGTAACAATAGCAACGGAAAAGTAAATAAGCGAAGAACAATATGTGAAAAGCTCGTAGGCAATGGATCAGTGATGGATAATTATGTCGGATGCGATTCCTCATGTAATAGCTATAACATAGGGTGACACAGAACTAGCTCCAGTTCATCAATGTAATGTAGGCATGTATTCTGAATATAGTCATACATGCTTATGGAAAAGAACTTGCATGACATCTTTTGTCCTACCCTCCCATGGCAGCGGGGTCCTAGCGGAAACTAAGGGATATTAAGGCCTCCTTTTAATAGAGAACCGGAACAAAGCATTAGCACATAGTGAATACATGAACTCCTCAAACTACGGTCATCACCGAGAAGTATCCCGATTATTGTCACTTCGGGGTTGTCGGATCATAACACATAATAGGTGACTATAGACTTGCAAGATAGGATCAAGAATACACATATATTCATGAAAACATAATAGATTCAGATCTGAAATCATGGCACTTGGGCCCTAGTGACAAGTATTAAGCATAGCAAAGTCATAGCAACATCAATCTCAGAACATAGTGGATACTAGGGATCAAACCCTAACAAAACTAACTTGATTACATGGTAAATCTCATCCAACCCATCACCGTCCAGCAAGCCTACGATGGAATTACTCACGCAAGGCGGTGAGCATCATGAAATTGGTGATGGAGGATGGTTGATGATGACGACGGCGACGAATCCCCCTCTCCGGAGCCCTGAACGGACTCCAGATCAGCCCTCCCAAGAGAGATTAGGGCTTGGCGGCGGCTTCGTATCATAAAACGTGATGAAACTTTCTCTCTGATTTTTTTCTCCGCGGGATGGAATATATGGAGTTGGAGTTGAGGTCGGCGGAGCCTCAGGGGGCCCATGAGACAGGGGGAGCACCCAGGGGGAGGGCGCGCCCCCACCCTCGTGGATAGGGTGTGGGCCCCCTGGTATTGATTCTTTCGCCAGTATTTTTTATATTTTCCAAAAAGTGCCTCCGTGGATTTTCAGGACATTCCGAGAACTTTTGTTTTCTTCACATAAAACAACATCATGGCAGTTCTGCTGAAAACAGCGTCAGTCTGGGTTAGTTTCATTCAAATCATGCAAGTTAGAGTCCAAAACAAGGGCAAAAGTGCTTGGAAAAGTAGATACGTTGGAGACGTATCAACTCCCCCAAGCTTAAACCTTTGCTTGTCCTCAAGCAATTCAGTTGATAAACTAAAAGTGATAAAGAAAAACTTTTACAAACTCTGTTTGCTCTTGTTGTTGTAAACATGCAAAGCTAGCATTCAGGTTTCAACAAATATCATGAACTAACCATACTCACAATAACACTTAGGTCTCACAATTACTCATATCAATAGCATAATCAGCTAGCGAGCCATAATAATAAAACTCGGATGACAACACTTTCTCAAAACTATCATAACATGATATAACAAAATGGTATCTCGCTAGCCCTTTCCGAGATAGCAAAACATAAATGCAGAGCACCTTTAAAGATCAAGGACTGACTAAACATTGTAATTCATGGTAAAAGAGATCCAATCAAGTCATACCCAATATAAACTATTAATAATGAATGCAAATGACAGTGTGCTCTCCAGCGGGTGCTTTTTAATAAGAAGGGTGATGACTCAACATTAAAGTAAATAGATAGGCCCTTCGCAGAGGGAAGCAGGGATTTGTAGAGGTGCCAGAGCTTGGTTTTAAAATAGAGATTGAATAACATTTTGGGCGGCATACTTTCACTGTCAACGCAACAACTATGAGATGGCTGTATCTTCCATACTACATGCATTATAGGCAGTTCCCAAATAGAATGGTAAAGGTTTATACTCCCCCAACCACCAACGAGCATCAATCCATGGCTTGCTAGAAACAATGAGTGCCTCCAACTAAGAACAACCCTGGGGCAGTTTTGTTTAATTATTTTGATTTGCTTTGATCTTTCTGGATCATGGGACTGGGCATCCCGGTTACCGGCCCTTTCTCGTGAATGAGGAGCGGAGTCCACTCCTCTTGAGAATAACCCACCTAGCATGGAAGATATAGGCAACCCTAGTTGAAACATGAGCTGCTCGAGCATACAAAACAGAATTTCATTTGAAGGTTTGGAGTTTGGCACATACAAATTTACTTGGAACGGCTGGTAAATACCGCATATAGGTAGGTATGGTGGAATCATATGGAGAAACTTTGGGGTTTAAGGAGTTTGGATGCACAAGCAGTATTTCCGCTTAGTACAGGTGAAGGCTAGCAAAAGACTGGGAAGCGACCAACTGAGAGAGCGACAACAGTCATAAACATGCATTAAAATTAATTTACACCGAATACAAGCATGAGTAGGATATAATCCACCATGAACATAAATATCATGAAGGCTATGTTGATTTGTTTCAACTACATGCGTGAACATGTGCCAAGTCGAGTCACTCAATTCATTCAAAGGAGGATACCATCCCATCATACCACATCATAATCATTCTAATAGCATGTTGGCACGTAAGGTAAACCCTTATAACTCATAGCTAATCAAGCATGGCACAAGCAACTATGATCTCTAAATGCCATTGCAAATATGTTTACTTCATAATAAGCTGAATCAGAAACGATGAACTCATCATATTTACAAAAACAAGAGAGGTCGAGTTCATACCAGCTTTTCTCATCTCAATAAGTCCATCATATATCGTCATTATTGCCTTTCACTTGCACGACCGAATGATGTGTATAATAATAGTAGTGCACGTGCATTGGACTAAGCTGGAATCTGGAAGCATTCAACTCAAGAGAGAAGAGATGGTAATATGGGCTCTAAATTAAATAAACAATCATGCATATGAGAGCCACTAAACATTTTCAATATAGACCCCAACAAGTAAGAAGAAGAACTAGAAATCGTTTTGGGTTTTCATTTTAATTTCTACTACAAGCATGGAAATTAAACTAACTAATTTTTTTGGTTTTTCTTAATTTATCAAACACACAAGAAGAAAACTAGAAAAAGAAATTTAAACTAGCATGGATAATACAATGAAAGAGTATGAGCACCGACGAATAGAATAGTGTGTGAACATGAATGTAAAGTCGGTGAGAAATACGTACTCCCCCAAGCTTAGGCTTTTGGCCTAAGTTGGTCTAGTACCAAGGACCGCCGCTACTCTCCCCGGTGTACTGAGAGGTGTAATCAGGATACCACTGGCTGGTCATCTCCGGATCCCACTGGAAGGATGATGCACGATAAGGGTCCAGTGCAGGTTCCGGCTTAGGTTCAGGTTCTGGAGTGGATGTTTGGGCTCAATGAGCATACACCGCCTCCGGCGTGACAAGAAAATTATCTGCAAGCAAATCGAACAACAGAGGCGCAGGCAAAACAATAGTCTCATTGTGTTTCTTATTAAATCTAAGGTTATACAAGAGCATCTTCTCTTCATTGTCAACAATAAACGTGTGGGCTACCATGCTCTTGTAATCTAAAATGTGAGGAGGCAATTTTGTCTCCTCTTTCTCATGGTGCCTAATAGGTATCTGAAAATGTCTAGCAAGACGTGAAGCATAGATACCTCCAAATATGGGGCCTTTTGTACGGTTCAGGCCTAGCCGTTTAGCAATGACGGCACCCATACTAAAACTATTATCTCCAAGCAAGGCATGTTGAAGAATGATAATACCAGGAACACTAAAGTTTCCACTATTTCCACGACCAATCAAGCATCTACTAGCAAATATGGCAAAGTAGCGTAAAACAGGAAAATGTATGCTAGAGATTTTCGCCTCGAAACCCTTCTTTGGCTCCTCTACAGCTATGGTGTTAACAAAGCCATCCACATCTTTACGATGGGGTTCCTCTAATTCTCCCTCATAGGGTATCCTACATACTACGCAAAAATTACGTAAAGACATTTCTCTAAATTCATCATATAGATGAAATGATATTGAAGGCGGTGACTTCTTAGGATAATAATAAAAAATTTGCACGAAAGTATTGGTGAGTAAGAGATACTGATCGATCCGGTCATGGAGGAAATCGTTGAGGCCTGCATTCTCGATCAAAGAATAAAAATCTTCATGAATTCCAGCTTCTTTCAAGAAATTATCACATGGCCATTCACACGGCCGTACTTCCGCTAAGCGAGGAAGATTATACTTGGCTTTTTCCTTCTCTTTAGCTTGTTTTTCCTTAGAGCCTTGGCTAGAAGAGCCCCTCAAAAGTTTCCTTAACATTTTCTGAAAATTTCTGAAATTTTAGTAACTTCAAAATAAAAGTGAATAAAACTAAACAAGATTGGTAGCAACTACTCCTACAAGTGCCTAGAGCCTATATCATGCATTGGAATTGCTTGGGACCTCATAAATTTAAAATGCAAGCTCAAGAACATGGTCACCTATGCAGTAAAAATTTGCAATGAATAAAGCACTAGAACAAAAACCAATTGGACCAATGGAGGAGTCACATACCAAGCAACAACCTCCCAAAGCAGTTTTGTGAATGGAGCTTTGAGCAAGGAGATCGAAAATTGCAGCAAAACGAGCTAGAACTCGTGCTTGTGCTGGATGGGGATTTTTTTGGGTAGAAGATGAAGTGTGTGGGTGCTGGCATAAGTGGAGGGGGCCACTAGGGGCCCACGACACAGGGGGGCGCGCCCAGGTGGGGTGGGCGTGCCGTCCACTCTCGTGGCCTGGTGCTTGCCCCTCCTGCAGTGATTTCAGTGCCTAAAATCCTCAAATATTCCATAAAAAATCATACTAAATTTGCAGGGGATTTGGAGCACTTTTATTTTCGGGATATTTTTTTAATGCACGGATAATTCAGAAGACAGACGGATAATACTATGTTTGCTTTATTTATTCTAAATAATAGAAAGTAAAAAGTGGGTACAGAAGGTTGTGCCTTCTAGTTTCATCCATGTCATGATCATCAAAATGAATCCACTAACAAGGTTGATCAAGTCTTGTTAACAAACTCATTCCGAATAACACGGAATAGGAGAAATTCGAATAACACTAAGTTACCTCAACGGGGATATGAAAATCCCCAACAATAAGAATATCATATTTTTTCTTGACAGTAGGAAGAGGAAATTCAAAACCTCCAATAATGGTAGTTGGAACTTTTCCAATAGAATTGATGCTATGAACTTGAGATTGTTTCCTCGGAAAGTGTACCGTATGCTCATTACCATTAACATGAAAAGTGACATTGCCTTTGTTGCAATCAATAACAGCCCCTCCAGTATTCAAAAAGGGTCTACCAAGGATAATCAACATACTATCGTCCTCGGGAATATCAAGAATAACAAAGTCCGTTAAGATAGTGACATTTGCAACCACAACAGGCACATCCTCACAAATACTGACAGGTATAGTAGTTGATTTATCAGCCATTTGCAAAGATATTTCAGTAGGTGTCAACTTATTCAATTCAAGTCTACGATATAAAGAGAGAGGCATAACACTAACACCGGCTCCAAGATCACATAAAGCAATTCTAACATAATTTCTTATAATGGAGCATGGTATAGTTGGTACCCCCGATCTCCAAGTTTCTTTGGTATTCCACCCTTAAAAGTGTAATTAGCAAGCATGGTGGAAAGTTCAGCTTCCGGTATCTTTCTTTTATTTGTAATGATATCCTTCATATATTTAGCATAAGGATTTACTTTGAGCATATCAGTTAAGCGCATACGTAAGAAGATAGGTCTAATCATTTTAGCAAAGCGCTCAAAATCCTCATCATCCTTTGTCTTGGATGGTTTAGGAGGGAAGGGCATGGCTTTCTAAACCCATGGTTCTGTTTCTCTACCGTGCTTCCTAGCAACAAAATCTCTCTTATCATAACGTTGATTCTTTGATTGTGGGTTATCAAGATCAACAGAAGGTTCAATCTCTGTAACACCCCAAAAATTTAACCATAATTTTTTGTTAAAAATTTGCCAGGAGATTAAAAATTTTACTTCCTGGATTTTCTTTTGACTTCAGAACCCCTCTTATTCCTTTTAATATTGTGGAGTTTTACTCCAAGTGAAAACTTTCCTAAAATATTATTGGACTTGTACACTCTCTCAATAAAACAAGTCTTTATGAGTGGATTTATTTGCATAATTGTTTTCCTTAGCTTTATTCTTTTAAAATGATTTTTCATAAGTTTTGGAGCCTCTTTTGCACTGCAACTATTCATAAATGCATTTAAAATTTTCACCAAATTTTGGGGATGTCATATGATGTTCCTAAATCACTTTTGTGCAAAAATATATTTTTGTCATTGGAGATTTAGAGCTCTACCCCATAGTTTCAGAACTAGTCCAGTTGGTACCTTTGCACTACAACCCGTTTAAATAATTCTTTAAAAAATTTACCAAGTATTTGGAGATGAAAGTAGATGCATATAATTCATTTTTATGCAAAAACCCATGAATGTTCTTTGCAAGATTTGAGCAAATCATCCTCTTTTGCTCTCTGGACCAGATTGGCATTTTCTACTGCAACCCTACACTACTAGGGAAAAGGCTAGCAGCAGCGCGGGTTTTAGATGTATCAGTAGCGCAGGGATAGGCGCTACTAATAAGGCGCTACAGCTAACATATAGCAGTAGCGCGTGCTCACCGGCGCTACTGCTACACAAGTGTAGTAGCAACGCTGTTTGCGGAAGCTCGCTACTGCTAGTAGCTCTAGCGCGCTTTACCTTGACGCGCTACTGCTATCGCGGCGCTGCTGCTAACTTTTGTACACTCGCTACTGCTAATTTAAGTAGGTTTTTTGTTATTTTTTGGCATATTTGTTTTGTATTTGAACAGGCTTTATAGAATAATCTTTAGCACATAGAAATGTCATCATGATACACATACAAATGTCTGCGAGACCACAAATGTAATCATAGCATGTACATACAAATAGTCTCATCATAATCATCATCCAACACAAAGTGATATCTTGTCATCATCTCGAAAATAGCGATACATGCAAGTCTCGAATACTTGCAACTACAACAACGTCATCCATCTAAACAAAGGTATACGCAAGAAGTGCTATCACTATGAGTGAGAGCGGAACTATGCAGTACATGAGGTGGCGGTTACGAGTCCTCTCTCGCTCTAGCATGAACCTCAAGTAACTAGCTTCTCCTTCTTGTCTGCTTTTGAAGCCTTTATGGCTGGCGCCCGTGAACCCATTCACTTGCGCCTGACACTCATGCTACTCGTTGTACACCCCCGGAACCTTCCCTTTGTACACGACATAGCAATTCCATCTCGCCATCAAGAAACTAGGTACCTGTTAGAGATGCATGTTCATGAAGAGGATGTACAATCATATATATGCAACAAAATATACTAGAGCAACACCGAAAAAGAAAGGGTTAGCAACTAGATGCAACATATAGTACGCAAATTAATTAACTAGAGGTACGCAGGTCATCGTACACAAACTAACAAAGTAGCGTTACGCAAGTTCGGCATGGACCGTGGACATCACAAAGTTTCATCGCTACAAGAAGTATACAAGTTCAACCGACACATATCATCATCATCAGCATCATAAATCACTAGAAGTTCCATCCTTCCATATCATCGAGGACGAACCCTAGCTTCTTGAACGGCGTGAGGTCTAGACGTTGCATGCCTATGCGAGTTTGGACATCAGCTCGCGATATAGGGCCGTGGTGGAACATCCCCTTCTCATCGACGACTTCTTTCATGATGATCGTCGCAATGTCGCTTTGGATGCGAAAGAAGTCATCTCTAAGTTTATAATCCGCTTCTCCATGAGATTCTAGCCACTTGTGGATACGATCATCATTTCTGCTGTTAATGCGAAGCTTTTGGTGATCCGTGTTGAACTAAATCATGAGATGGACGATGTAGAATCCATCCTTCTTGCTTGGTTTTGGGACATGGATGCAGGAGAAGTTAGTTTTATGTGCGAAACCCATCTTCTTGTTCCTTTGTTTCTTGATCTGCACGTGGCCACCTCTAAAGCTGAAGCCTTGGAGAGCATCATCTAGAATATTCATTATGTGGGTGTAGTCTTTTTTCTCGTAGTCTCTGGAAGGGTCAAAATACACGGCGTGGGAGACTTGCAGGTAAAGAACGATAAGGACGATGCGCCCGTTGCTGCGGGGAAAAGACACCTCAAATTATTCCCCATATGAGAGAGAAGGAATGATTGAAATGTACGAAAGGGTTATCCGGAACTAACTTACTTTGGATGATAAGGCACGAGGACAATTTCCCAGTCCTTATTCTGTACCATGAAGTTTTGGAGGTACTCCCTAGCAGTTTCACGCTCAAAGTCGCCGAGACTCAAGAAAGACTCGTGCATGTAGTACGGATCCGCCACACAGATTTGCGAGACTTCTTCACTCTTCATGACGGAGCTCATATGTAGCGCAAAAAGGCGGACGATAGTAAAATCAAGCCGCCTTGTTAGAAACATCTCAAAGATATGGTCAAACCACAGGAAGAACACCTCCGCGGGCCGTGTGTTGACGTAGCACTTCCCCTCAGGCACACGAGCCGCGTATGTTGGATATCCTAGATCCTTTGAGGCTAGTAGGCTTTTCTCAGTCGACGGCACATGGTCGTGCAGTCTCCTGAGATCCCCTAATAGTGCCTCCAGCGGTTTCGGCGGTAGCATCGGCTCGCCCGTGAGATGGAACATGACCGCACTTTTCACGGGTACACACTCTTCAGAATGCATCGTCTGGCTGCTATGTGCTCTGGCTTGTTTGGAGGCAGTTACCTTCCCCGATCTCTTCCTCTCCTTTTTCTTGGGCACACCTTCCAGACCCTTCCTTAACCCCTGCCCCAGTGTTCCCGGGCTAAGTACTGTACGACCCTCGCACCCGGCTAGTTGAGCCTGTGTTGAGGCAACATCTTCAGGCGTGTCCTGTGAGGATTTCATGAAGAGAGACTTTTTGCAATCCATGGTACGACCCTGCCCGGGCATATCATCCATATCCTCATTAGCAAGCTGATAGCTCGATTCGTCATATGGTTGACTCATCATATCTATGTCACAGTCATACGCATTTGTATTGAGGTAATCCATAGGGTCGACCTCCGTCTCATCATCCATTCTCTGTTCTACAGGAGAAATTACGTCAGCCAGTACTATTGCACCCCCTTCATCATGTCGTCCGCCGCTCTCACCCGGCACTACAGGAGCTGGTAATTGCGTAGGCGGGGTGGTGTTCTTCGCACATGCTTGTTGATGTGTGGTAGTTATTGGTGTGCCCTCGGCCGGCTCCAGACGAATAAGATTCTTCGGCCATAGCAGCACCCAATTCTTGCAGCTTCCAATCCGCGGTGGGGTCTTGTCGTCTGCTCCCACATGCTGTACTGGAGGAGGCAAATCCTTGTTCCCCGATTTCACACTAGTCAAGCTAACCCTGAAGTGCCCAGCGGGGATCGGCTGGTTGTGGAACGTGTGTTGAGAGGGGTCCATTATCATCCCCTTTCCCCGTCCACCTTCTGGCCTTTGATCAAGTAGAGTATGGTGCACGAGGTTTCTTTCGCCTGCAAACACATATGTCTGTGGCGTAAAACAACCGAAAGGCAACAAAAATGGAATTATATATATATATATATATATATATATATATATATATATATATATATGTTGGTGCGACATGTAATTACCGTGACGACATCGAGCTCAGCTAAAGAAGAAGACCCACCTAGAGCGCCTAAGACTGAGGACGGGCTGCTATGAGTGGGAGCGGCTGCGAGAGGAGGCCCGGTTGCGTGAGCAAGTGATGGTGCGATGGTGTTGTTGTTCATGGAGTTGCTCCCGACGAAACTAGGCATCGGGAAATCATGTACCGTCTTGTCTGGATTTTCCTTCGCCCAGTTGATGATAACTGGAACCAAGTTAGTAGCGAAATCATTTCTGCAGGCAGTTACAGCTGCATTGACTGCCTGCTGTAGCAACTCATATTTGTCCTCAGCTGCTTTTTTCGCGTCCTCAGCTGCTTTTTTCTCGACCGCAAGCTTCACCTTCGCGTCGATGTCCGCCTGACTAAACTTCATTTTCAGCTTCTTGGCCTCCGGGCCCTCATTGTAAAACACCTTCCACGTGGCGCCGTCTCCAGCGCCGTGCACACGACCATATTGCGGCCGCTAATCCAAAGGGAGTCCCTTAAGTTCGTTTGTGACGCCCCCGATACAATCGTACACTAATCATGCACGCAAATGTGTACGATCAAGATCAGGGACTCACGGGAAGATATCACAACACAACTCTAAAACATAATTAAGTCATACAAGCATCATAATACAAGCCAGGGGCCTCGAGGGCTCGAATACAAGTGCTCGATCATAGACGAGTCAACGGAAGCAACAATATCTGAGTACAGACATAAGTTAAACAAGTTTGCCTTAAGAAGGCTAGCACTAACTGGGATACAGATCGAAAGAGGCGCAGGCCTCCTGCCTGGGATCCTCCTAAACTACTCCTGGTCGTCGTCGGCGGGATGCACGTAGTAGTAGGCACCTCCGGTGTAGTAGGGGTCGTCGTCATCGGTGGCGTCTGGCTCCAGGGCTCCAGCATCTGGTTGCGACAACCAGGTAGAAGGGAAAGGGAGAAAGGAGGGAGAAAAGAAACCGTGAGTACTCATCCAAAGTACTCGCAAGCAAGGAGCTACACTACATATGCATGGGTATATGTGTAAGGAGGCCATATCAGTGGACTGAACTGTAGAATGCCAGAATAAGAGGGGGATAGCTAGTCCTTTCGAAGACTACGCTTCTGGCAGCCTCCGTCTTGCAGCATGTAGAAGAGAGTAGATTGAAGTCCTCCAAGTAGCATCTCCAAGTAGCATCTCCAATAGCATCGCATAGCATAATCCTACCCGGCGATCCTCCCCTCGTCGCCCTATAGAAAAGCGATCACCGGGTTGTCTGTGGAACTTGGAAGGGTGTGTTTTATTAAGTATCCGGTTCTAGTTGTCATAAGGTCAAGGTACAACTCCAAGTCGTCCTTTTACCGAAGATCACGGCTATTCGAATAGATTAACTTCCCTGCAGGGGTGCACCAACTTACCCAGCACGCTTGATCCCATTTGGCCGGACACACTTTCCTGGGTCATGCCCGGCCGCGGAAGATCAACACCTCGCAGCCCCACCTAGGCTCAACGGAGAGGCCAGCACGCCGGTCTAAACCTAAGCGCGCAGGGGTCTGGGCCCATCGCCCTGAGCACACCTGCACGTTACGTACGCGGCCGGAAGCAGACCTAGCCTAGTGGCGTTCCAGTCCAATCCGGCGCGCGCCACTTAGTCGCTGACGTCACGAAGTGCTTCGGCTGATACCACGACGCCGGGATACCCATAACTACTCCCGTGTAGTTGGTTAGTGCGTATAGGCTCGTAGCCAACTCAGATCAAATACCAAGATCTAGTTAAGCGTGTTAAATATCCGCGAACGCCGACCAGGGCCAGGCCCACCTGTCTCCTAGGTGGTCTCAACCTGCCCTGCCGCTCCGCCACAAAGTAACAGTCGGGGGCCGTCGGGAACCCAGGCCCACCTCTACCGGGATGGAGCCACCTGCCCCTTCAGCCCCCATCTCCGAACAGTATCACAGGTAATGTAACTATGTAAAGTATATCGTATATGCCCGTGATCACCTCCCGAAGTGATCACGGCCCAGTAGTATAGCATGGTAGACGGACAAGAGTGTAGGGCCACTGATGGAACACTAGCATCCTATACTAAGCAGTAGGATAGCAGGTAATGGTAACAACAGTAGTAGCAAGGATAGGCTATGCATCAGGATAGGAATAACGGAAAGTAGTAACATGCTACACTACTCTAATGCAAGCAGTATAGAAAAGAATAGGCGATATCTGGTGATCAAAGGGGGGGCTTGCCTGGTTGCTCTGGCAAGAGAGAGGGGTCGTCAACTCCGTAGTCGAACTGGGCAGCAGCAGCGTCGGTCTCGTAGTCTACCGGAGAGAAGAGGGGGGAAGAAACAACGAATACCATGCAAACAGATGCATAAAGATGCATGACAAGACAAGTAACGGTGCTAGGGGTGCCCAATCGCGGTAGTAGGTGATACCGACGAATGGGGAAAACATCCGGGAAAATATCCCCGGTGTTTCGTGTTTTCGGGCAGAGGAGCCGGAGGGGGAAAGTTGCGAGTTCGATAGGTTAGGGGTGTGTGGCGGACGAACGGACTGCGTATCCGGATTCGTCTCGTCGTTCTGAGCAACTTTCATGTAGAAAGTATTTTCATCTGAGCTACGGTTTATTTTCTATTAATTTTAAAAGATTTAAATCATTTTCAGGATTTATTTAATTATTTTAATGCAACATTATCCAGAACAGTGATTGCTGATGTCAGCATGATGTCAGCATGACGTCAGCAGTTAATAGAGGTTGACTGGGTCAAACTGACGTGTGGGTCCCGCATGTCATACTCTGTTTATTCTAATTAGGATTTAACTAATCTAATTGCTGTTTAATTAATTAACAAAAGTTAATTAGGTGAACTAAACATGATTAGTTAAGTTAATTTAATTTAGTTAATTAATTAATTTATTTGTTTTTATTTTTTTATTATTTTTACTATTCTTTTTTTTCTTTTTTTTGCTCTGGGGCGTGGGTGGGTCCACTGGGCAGTGGCCCAAGGGCTAAACCGGGTGCATGCGTGCGAGTACCGGGCACAGGGGCTCGCGGGCGCCTGACCCGTCCAGAAGCCGCGCGGGCATGGCTGGGCGCCGACGCCGAGCGCCGGAGGCGGCCAGGGGTCAGCAGCGGAACGGGGGGCGGTGGCGCCGGCGAGGCAACGACAGGGGCGGCGCATTGATAGCGGCCACAGCAGGGGAGGCAGTGCAGCCGCGGGAGGTCGGGGCACGTACGAGGGGTGACCGGGGGTGACCAACGGCACGCAGGCGCGGCCAGGGGCGCCGGGGCGCGGCCGGAACGGGACAGAGAGGAGGGGAGGGGTAAGCGCGCTCACGGGGGCGTGTAGGGTTCGTGGCAGCGGGGCGTGAGGAGGAGGACGAAGACGGCGCGCGACGGGGAGGCAGTCCGGCGGCGAGGTCCGTTGAGGAGGAGGGCGGCGAGGCGGCGTTCCGGCCGACGGGATCCGGGGGCGACGGGGTCGGGCCTCTCCCCGATCCAGATGGGACCGAGAGGAGGGGGGAAAGTGGAGGAAGGCGAGGCTTCCGGTGATGGAGAGGCGGGGCGGGGTCGAGGCGGCACCAGGCGGCGGTGTACGGCGTCGGGGCCTCCTCTGGTTCCTGCCCCTGATTCAGATCGGGGGGGAGAGGGAGGAGAGTGGGGATCGTGCGCACGGGGGGGGGGGGATGGGTGGACCGGCTAGGGTTTCTCCCCTGGTGGGGGGTTATGGAGGGGAGGGGTGGGCCGGCTGGGCTTGGGGGTTGGCCCAGTTGGGCCACGGCCCAGAGGGGGGGGTTTCTCCTTTTTTTCCGTTTTAGTTTTGATTCCTTTTCTTATTTTCTCTTCTGTTTTAATTCAATTTAAAATATTTATGTATTTTATAAAACTGTGCCTTCTACACCATAATTATCTATGCAATATTTAGTACAATCTGAACATTTTTATTTTAATTTTTGAAAACTTTTATTATTGACATTAATTTGAATTTGAATTTTGAAACGGTTTCGAATCATTGCAAGGTTAACAACAGTAACCGTGGTGATGTGGCACCATTAGCCCGGGATTACTGTAGCTTAATTATCCGTCATCACATCGTTCAAGGCCCGGTTGAGAGAGGTGTCCCACTTGGGCCTCATCGGAGAAGTAGGGCTTTCGGCTGCAAGCTGGTGTTGCTTCTCCAGTAGTCTAATCAATTTCCTCGTGATCTTGTCCGTGTAAAAAACCTTTTTCTCCTTGTCCCACTTGTAGCGGGCCCTGATGAAGTCATGCTCCAAGGGGTTGGTGAACTTCGCAAAGGGGTCTGGGAGACCCGCGGCTTCACGTTCCGCGTCCTCCTTATCCCATATGGGCCTTTTACCGAGGTAGCCACGGCTTCCGAGGCGATGCTTCCCCGTGTTCCTTTGCTGAAGGCTCTTGAATTTCGCAGCCTTAGCCTTGGCTGCCTCGCTAGCGCAAGTGTCCTTGAACTTTTCGAACTCCTCTTCCGTAAGTGTCGGATTTTCCTCCAGAATCTTGGACAGGGGTTCATCAGCCTCAATAGCTCGTTTCACCCTCGTTTTCCAGGAGGCCAAATCATTGCTGAACATGCCCATGGCGTGATTGTTAATCTTTTTCATCTTCGGATCATCCCACGGTTGTTCTATGTTATAATCCCGGTCAGGGAACTTGAATCTCTTGTGCAACTTTGTTAGGAGCAACTGCGTCAAATGTTCTTTACTCCTTAAGTCATCGTCGTTGATGCTCGCGCATTCCCGTAGGATGCATCCTACTTGGTTCCCATAGCACTTGCGAGGTTCTTCCGGCTCTAACGGCTCAAACTTGCCAGGTGCCATCTTTGTGATCACAAGTCGTCCAATCCCTAGTTTGTTAGGTTTTCGTATCCTCTGCTTCTTATGCTTCCTCTTTTCGGTAGCGGCATCGGGGCCGGTACCTTCCCTGCCGGTACCTTTCCTGCCGGTACCTTCCCCACCGGTCTCGGTGCCGCCATCGGTGCCGGTGCTGTCGGTGTCGATGTCGGTGTCAGTACCATCATCGAGGCCGACCTGCCAACCTTGCTTAGCAGTCAAATAGTCGAGGTACTCTTGTTCACCCTCATAATCCATCTCATCCGCATCTTGGTCAGAAGGCCCAGTTTCTTCGTTGTTCGACATGTTTCCTATGATTAAGTGTCCTCATTTATTTCTAAAAGTATGAATAAATGAGAAATGACATAAAAAGAAATCTATGCACCACCACTCGATATGCCAACTATGTAGCACAAAATCATGCCTTTATTCACGGGAAATTTTGGCATGACCTTTGCTAAAAATGGACATATCGAGTGCCTGAAATTCACCGGAACGGAAATGAATCAACATTCCGGCGTAACATAGGCCACTCGGATCATTTTCCAAACATGACATATGCACATATCACATGTCCAGTTCAAATTTGCACATATCACATGTCCAATTCAAATTTTGAAACCTAGCTCAATTCATAACTAAATAGATAACCTAATTAACATACTGCCCTAACTAAAACCTAAGTAAATTAACCGAAGAACCCTAGCAGAGAGAGAGGGGGGGTTTACAGAGGGTGCAGGGGCGAGGAGGCAGGCCCGACGACGGCCGGGAGGGGAGAGGAGTGAGGCGAGGGCCGACGGGTCGGGGGCGAGCGCTGGCGCCGGGGTCGGGGGCGAGCGCCGGGTTCGGGGTCAGGGGCGAGGGTCAGGTCGGGGGCGAGCATCGGGGTCGGGGGCTAGCGCCGGCGCCGGAGTCGGGGGCGAGCGCCGGGGCCGGGTCGGGCGCGGCGGTGCGACGGGGGAGAGTGGGGATTTTTGGGGGGGAAAAGGCGGGATGAAGCAGGGTGGGTGAGAATTTTGGGTTAAGTGGACGTAGCAGTAGCGCATTTGGACAAAACGCGCTGCTACTACCTTCAGTAGCTGTAGCGCTTTATACGAAATTCGCTTCTACTAACTTCAGTATCTGTAGCGGTTTAGGCAAAATGCGCTGCTACTACCTTCGCTACTGCCAGTTTTCCTTTTTCTTTTCCTTTATTTTATCCCACTTTTGTTTCCTGAGGGCAGTGAACGGAGGGAGGGCGATATATATTGCATCATTTGACGGTTAAATATGTATGCAAAACAGGAACATATATATTACACATCATTGGACCCATGCATAATAATGGCTAAGTGTGTATACAAAATAGGAACATATATATATATTACATCATTTGACCGATAACATAAGTTTCCTCAGTGCTGACGTTTTCGTTTTTGAGTCAGCTTCTTTCCCTTCTTGTTCGTCGAAGAATAATTGAGCCCCTCATTGTGACTTTGCCTTTTCCATGGAGTACGATTTTTCTTAGGTAATGTAGTATTGATTCTTCTTTTGACGTATACTTCATCATCATCGTCATCTTCCCTCATTGGGTTGCCGTACTGATCATAGTCTTCCTCGTTGGCGACTCCATCCATTCCAATGATGTTTCTTTTGCCTCTCCTTGGGACAGCACGGCTGTGATTGCGCGGGTCAGTTATGAAGAAGCATTGTGTCACGTGCTTAGCGTGTACCCATGGCTCATTTTTTGCGATAGCGTTCACGGTAGCGCTCTTGGCATCGGGTATAGTCATGGTAGCGAAAATCCGGCTTTCTCTTTCGACATTCTTAGCCCATCTGACACGGAACATCGTCGTGTTGTGCAGTCCAGAGTAGTCAAGCTCCCAGATCTCCTCGAGCCTTCCATAAAATCGTTCAGTTGCGCCGTTGTCGCTGCCGGTCATGCATTCCATCGTCACCCCTGAGTTTTGATCACCACTGTCCATATCTTTGGCCTCCGTGTAGAACGTGTATCCGTTGATATCATATGCCTGATAGGTTACGAGGTTGGGCGAGGGGCCATGTGCTAAGGCGTATATGAGCAATCTGTCCTTAGAGCCCTCCTCCGGAGGATTAGCAATAATATGCTCTTTGAACCAATGCAGGAAAGTGGAGCTGTGCTCTCTAGTAACTTCGGCGTCCGTCCTGCATACCCCCCGGTCACGATACTTCTTTGCGATAATTTCTTTGTGCAGTGCCACGAAAGGATCTACCTCATCTAGGTGTTGTAGCACTACCAAGTTTGCTCTGTCAAAGTCGCTGCGTCGATCTGAGTATGCCATGTGCAGTTCCCTGCGACCGTTGCAGTGACCATCTCCTTCGAGCCTCCCATCGTGCTTGTTAACGGGCAAACCAACACTAACACCAGGCGGCTGGTCTGCGCCATATAGAAAATTCTCACAGAAAGAGATGCACTCTTGTGCCAAATAGCCCTGGACGATGCTTCCATCCGGACGGGACATGTTACGAACGAATCCTTTGATGATCCCATTCATCCTCTCAAATGGCATCATGTTGTGCAGGAATGACGGCCCCAGGTCTATTATGTCATCCACAATATGGACACACAGATGCACCATCACGTCAAAGAACGCGGGCGGGAAGTACATCTCAAGCTCATTCATTATCACAACGATCTCTTCCTGTAGCCTTTGGAGCTGCTTCACACTGATCGACTTTCGAGAGATGACGTCGAAAAAGTTGCAGAGACCAATAAGCGTGTCACGGACGTGCTTGTCCATTATCCCTCTAAGGGCAACAGGTAGTATCTGCGTCATCATCACATGACAGTCATGAGACTTCATCCCGCTGAACCTTTTCTTGTCCGTGTCTAGATATCTGCTTATCTTGCCACAGTAACCGGAACTAACTTTGACTCCGGTAAGGCACTTAAAGAAGGCATTGATCTCAGCCTGACTTAAGGTGAAGCAAGAAGGGGGGCAATAATCCTCTTTCTTTATTTTCTTGCCCTTCTTCTCCCGTGCCTCTGTCTCCGTCTCTGTCTCTGTCTCGTCTGACATTTTATGGGGCGGCATGTGCAGATCTTCCCTAATTTTCAAATCTTGCAAGTCTTTTCTTGCCTTCGCCCCATCCTTGGTCTTATCCGGCATGTTCATCAGTGTTGCGAGCAAGCTCTCAAGGACATTCTTATAGATATGCATTTGATCAAGGCAATGAGGTGTATCGAGTTTGTGCCAGTACTCCAAGTCCCAGAACACAGACCTCGTCTTCCATACCTTCAGCAGCGGCTCCGGCGCCTTTCTCATCGTCTTTCCTGGCGTGGGGCACTCCTTCCAGTTTTTCAACAGCTCATCGATTTCGGCACCGCTCCGCTTACGTGGAGGTCCTCGATGCTCAGCGTGACCATTGAATAGATCTCCACAGTTTCTCCACGGGTCATCCTGTTCAAGCCATCTTCGATGCCCCATGTACACGATTTTCCCAGACCCGCCATCTTTCCTTGACGTTAGCTGCTGAGACGTCGTATCATCCATGCACCGCGTGCATCCGCAATATCCATGGCACACCTGGCCTGCCACATATCCGTAATCGAGATAGTCCTGCACTGTCGTGATCAGCGCGACTCTCATGTTGAAATACTCACCTTTGCTGGCGTCCCATGTCTTGGCCGGTGTTTTCCATAACGTGTCTAACTCCTCTTGAAGTAGCCCCAGATACAAATTAATATTATTTCCTGGTTGTTTTGGCCCTTGAATAAGCATGCTCATGTGAATGTACTTCGATTTCATGCACAACCAGGGGGGAGGTTGTACATCCATACAAACACGGGCCATGTGCTATGGTTGGTGTTCTGGTTGCCAAACGGATTCATGCCATCGGTACACGAGCCGAGCACGATGTTCCTTGCATCACATTCAAAATACCGATAGAAGCTGTTCAACGCTCTCCACTGGCTTCCATCCTTCACGTGTCTCAGCTTCGGATCATCTCCATCGTCGGGCTTCTTCCTCTCCGCGTGCCAGCGCATTAGATTTGCTTCCTTGGGATCTACAAAATACCTCTGGAGACGGGGAGTGATTGGTAAGTACCATACAACTTTCTGGGGACATTTCTTCCCGGCCTTCTTGTATCGAGAAGCATTGCACACCGGACAGCTTGTTTTTTCCGCGTGCTCCTCCCGATAAATTATGCAATCGTTGATGCATGCATGGTATCTAACGTGTGGCAGATCAAGAGGGCACACGATCTTCTTGGCCTCATCAACATTAGTAGGACATAGATTACCCGCGGGAAGAACATCCTTTAGGTACTTGAGATGCTCATCGAGGCTAGTGTCGGTCCATTTGTTTTTAGCCTTCGTCTTCAGGAGTTGGAGCGTGAAACTCAAGCGGGTCACCTCAGGATTGCAACCATCATACAATGGAGTGTTCGAGTCTACCACCAGTTGCTCCAGCTTAGCCTCCTCTCTAGAAGCAGCTCTCTCAGTATTCGTCTCCTTGCGAAGCAATGCTTGAACATGAGGGTCCCGCACGATTGAACTTAGTACCGACGAACTCTGCTGCGTGGAGTCCATGTTGTTCTCTCCGCCGCCATGTCCGGCCCCTTCTCCTCCGCCATGTCCGGCCCCTTCTTCGCCGCCATGTCCGGCCTCTTCCCGGCCGCCATTATCGATCATCTCTTTGTCTTGCCCCGTGTCATCATTCCCTGCCCCGTCGGCATCCTCAACATCGTCATCCTCATCTTCAATTATCCACCGCATATAGCCATCCATGAAACCAGTCATGAGCAGGTGCGCTTCGACACGACCATCGTCATGGGGGTCGAGCCAAACTATTCCTTTGCATTTTTGACACGGACATAAAACCTCTGTCCAGTTATTTTCTTTCATGTCCTGCACCGCCGACCGCAACCACCTGTCTACCATCGTTCCACTGACCATCGTCAACTCTGCACGATAATAATAAACAAATTGATTATAAAAATGCATGCATGCATCAAAGTCATACAAAAATTTGGCATGACCTTCCCTAAAAATTTGGCATCTACCTAGCTAGCTAATTTGGGAGGAGACAACTTCAACTAGTGGAGGGGAAAGGAAAAAGAGAAAGGAGATGCATTAATGGAGGTGGTGTAGTTAGGTAGGAGTAATGAAGAGAGAGAAAGGTGGATAGAAGAGAAAGAGTAATGGGGGAGAAGTATTGAGGAAGAAGAAGAGTGAGAGTGGGAGCATGTGGGGGAGGTAGGGGGAAGGGAAGAGAGGAGAGGGAGGGGAGGCACGGGTGGGGAAAGGTGGTGGGTTGGTGCGGGTTAGCAGTAGCGTGGGAGAAGAAACGCGCTGCTGCTAAAGAATTAGCAGCAGCGCGCTTTGGGCAACGGCGCTACTACTAACAGTGACAAAAAAATTGCCAATTTGAAATGTAGCAGCAGCTATCCCAGTAAAAGCGCGCTATTACTACATACGTAGCAGTAGCGCGGTTCGGGCCACGACGCTACTGCTAAATGGAGCTCGGTGAACACCGCCAGTGGATATTTGTAGTAGCGCGGTTTACACAGAGCGCGCTACTGCTAAAAACTTATCAGCAGCGAGTTTCCCGCACACTTGCTACTACTAATTAGCAGCAGCGCTCCTTTTTGAGCCGCGCTACTGCTAAGATTCTGTGTATAGGCTTTTCCCTAGTAGTGCTATTTTATTTTGCTCTAATGCCCATGATCTTTCTCCTGCTTATAAACCACCCTACAAAACCCTTAAGTCCAGGAGAGTGGCCCCATGGGAGTATTTTTGGTCCATAAAATGATAGCCTTTAGTTTTTGTCCAGATTTGGTTTTCTCAAAAGCTTGCACTAACAAGTTTCTGGCCTTGACTAACTAACCTTGCCACCATCACCTACACCTAATGAGACACTGATCTGGAGATTTTGGCCACCCCAAGAAATGCCTAGATGCCTCTAGCATTCTGTCGAACACTTTGTGTGCATAGCCAAAATTGGCATGATTTTTAGTTGGCATTGCGAGCCTGATCCTCTGACCTAACTAACTTGTCCACTAAGCTCCTAGCTAATCCTAACCCAAGCCTGTTAGCTACCAGCCTCTCTCAAGCTCTCTAGCACTTGATGACATTGCGTCGAACACCTGGTGTGCATGCTCTGGGCGCGCCCAGTGCGCACGTTTTGCACGCGCGCGCACCAAGTCACCGCGTCCCACTGCCGCCTCCTCGCGCTTGTTCTGGCCACTCCCCTCGCACAGCCAGCACGCCCGACCCCTCCCTCACGGCAGAGCCGCCCTGGCCCCCTCCTGGCACCCTACAGCGCCACCGTCAGGTCGGCCATGGCAGCAAGCGGGCGGCCGCAGCAGCCTCTGCCTTGGACGGCGCCGCCCGAGCCACACGCGTGCGCCAGCTGCCCTCTGGAGCAGTCCGAGATCATCCACAAGCTCGTCTGCAAGCGCTCGTCGCCGCCACGTCCCCCTGCAGCAACAGAACGACGGTTCGCCGTCGAGCTTATCCACGGCAGCCGCGGAACCGACCCTGGTCGCCTATAAAAGGACCCCCAAGCTCAACCAAGTCCTCAGGCAACCTCAGGCCACTCCTCCAGAGCCCCCATGGTCAGCCATCGACGGCGGGAAGCCTTCTTCCTCGTCTCCGGCCGATTCGGCCGCCGCCACATTTTGGTCCTGCTTGTCGCATCCAGAGCCTCCCCCGTCCATCTGGTGCCACCGTTCAACTCCCCTAAGCCTTGCGGAGCCGCCCAACGCCTCAAACTCGCTCGGGAACCACCGTATCCCGAACCCCCAAATCTTCCCAAAGCCACCTCCGTCGCAGAGCTCGCCGCCGGCGACTCCCTTCGTCCCCGCTAGCTTGTCGACCACCGGGAGGACCGCCCTGGACTGGCGGATCCATCCCCGCCCTCAGAACCCTGCAGGGAAACGCCATTCGTCGACGACGATCGCCCGAGTCCCGCCTCCGCTCGGGCAGAGGAAAAGGAGGGAGAGGCGACTGGTCAAACCTGACCAGTGGGCCCCTTGGACCCACTGTCAGTGACCCACGTGACAGTCCACGCTGGATAAGTGAAAGCGTAAAGTCTCGAGTACGTTCCCCCCCCCCCCCCGCCCCCCGAACCGTTTTTCTTTTTTAGTTTCTTTTATTTATTTATTAAAAACATAATTTGACTGAAACTTTGACTGGCTATAACTTTTTAAATATAACTCCAAATGAGTTGATTCTTTTTCCTACCTTCCTCAAATTTTGTCTAGTTTATTTTCATATTTATTTGAAAAAAATTCAGACAACTTTTTTGTACTGTTTTGAAACTATGGGTTAATTTGAATATTTTCAAAAATAGGATTTTGAAGAAGAAGAAAACTTTCAAAAGTTTTGGGATGCACCATGCCTCTCCACAACTTGAAGGCAAGCATTCTCAACCCTGGCATAATATTATCGTGTGTTGTTTGATACGGTTATGACACCCCTTGTCTCGGAGTTTTCATTATTTTATGTGATGATATGAACCTACTCATAAGTGCATATTGATGATTCCGTGCTATTGGAATTGATGCATTGTGTTAGTAATCACCATCATATGCCTTTCATGCCTATCGGAAGAAACCCAGGAAAGCCTCTGTCTTGAGTAAACATGAGCTTGTCTCCGGTCTTCGTCGAGACGGTTGTGTCCGGTATGGCATAGTAAGGCATGATGAGTGGTGATTCTGTTGGTTGAAATATATTTGTTATGCTAGTCATACAGGGAACACTTAAACCTCCTAAGTCGGCCGTAGATCAAGTCTTGTTCCAGTAACCCCCATACTTGTTTCGTACTACCACTTGTCCCTGCTATAGGTTGGGTACGGTTCAGTAAGTTGTCAACCCCTTTCTAGCACACACCATACAGGGAGGCCATGGTGGAAGATATCGGCTGCATCCCGTAGGCATGCCACCTGGTCCGGGGGCATGGGTGTTTTCGGTTGTAGCCGAGGGGGTAGCTCCCCTAGTTTGCGCGCGTTATAAATTTTGTGACCCCATGCTAATCGAGGTTGTAGCCTCCCCACTTAGAGTTTTGCTTAACGAGTGTCGTGGGTGATTCCACACACCGATAAGTCAGGCTGGTGTGTGCGGTCAGGTGTGTTTTCAATTAAAAGGCCATAGACGGAATTAGTCCCGGTGGACTAAAGGAATCCGTTACTCGTGGGTAAAGAGTACACCCTCTGCAGAGATTAAATCTATTCGAATAGCCGTGTCCATGGTTAAGGACTACAGTCTGGGTTGGGTCAGTGTCGGTCTTAGTGTCGGTCTTTGGAGGAAAAACTACTAAACCAGAACATGGATCATGACTTGTGACTTATGATGATTATGCTTATTATTATTTTGGACTAACCATTTATGTTATTTGAATTATTGAGTATCCCTGGGACAGTTCTACCTCCTGGATATTCATTGTTATTATTTTCTTATAAGCCCTTTATGTGGTGTCGCACAGACGCCCGACTGTGGCATGTTTGTTACTTATTTCACTTATAAGCCCTTTATGTGGTGTCGCACAGACGCCCGACTGTGGCATGTTTGTTACTTATTTCACTTATGAGCCCTTTATGTGGTGTCGCACAGACGCCCGACTGTGGCATGTTTGTTACTTATTTCATTTATAAGCCCTTTATGTGGTGTCGCTCAGACGCCCGACTGAGGCATGCTTTATGTTATTGTCCTTTCGAGGCGTCGCTTCAGACACCCAATCGGTGCATTCTATTTCTACTCTCTGATTGCATAGTCATGTTTTATATGAATAACTTGTTTACGTGCACCATGGATTTTTTTATGACTGACGTTGTGGTCATAGAATATTTCAGAGCATGAATATCATTTGTTATATTATACCTGTGTTCATAATGTTTGCGAGTACATTCAAAGTACTCACTGGCTTGTCCCTGGCTATTGTCTTGGCAAGATTTCCTGCATGGAGAGGAGCGTTCCGATGATAGCCCCGGAACCTACGCACTGGTGATAGCAGTCTCGCAAAGATAGGAGTTATCCAGGTCAGCTGTTCCTATGGGAAATGGAGCCCCACAGACGCTGATGTACCACAAACCGCTTCTGCCATCAACCACTAGAAACCTTGTGTTGTACTCATAGGCTAGAGTGGTCTTGTACTACATATTTTGTAATTTGCTTGGAATTTTTGTATTAAGTTTGTGCCTCATCAGCTAACAGTAATCCTGGGGCTGGTGAGCACAAGGCCCATTTTCTGGGAAATTAATATCCCAAAAATCCGGTCCTGACAATCTCTACATCATTGTTTTTGCTAGGTTGAGCATCAACATGAACATCATTATTAATATTATCACTAGGTTCACGTTCATCACCTGATTGTGTTTCAGCATCAGAGATAGAAATATCATTGGGATTCTTAGGTGTGTCTACAACAGGTTCACTAGAAGCATGCAAAGTCCTGTCATTTTTCTTTTTCTTCTTTTTAGAAGAACTAGGTGCCTCTAAATTATTTCTCTGAGAATCTTGCTCGATTCTCTTAGGGTGTCCTTCAGGATACAAAGGTTCCTGAGTCATTCTACCAGTTCTAGTAGCCACTCTAATAGCAAAGTCATTTTTATTATTTAATTCATCAAGCATATCATTTTGAGCTTTAAGTACTTGCTCAGATTGAGTAGCAACCATAGAAGCATATTTGCTAATGAGTTTGAGTTCACCTTTAACTCTAGCCATATTATCGCTCACGCGTCCTATCTCGAAAGCATTATTCTTTTACTCTCTACCAACATAAGCATTAAAACTTTCTTGTCTAGCCATAAAGTCATCAAATTCATCTAAGCACGGGCTATGAAATTTAGTAGAGGGGATTTCAACTTTATCATATCTATAGAGAGAATTTACCTTTACTACCTGTGTCGGGTTATCAAGACAATGTGGTTCTTCAACAGGCGGTATATTAAGACCATGTATTTCTTCAATAGGTGGTAAATTCTTAACATCTTCAGCTTTAATACCTTTTTCTTTCATTGATTTCTTTGCCTCTTGCATATCTTCAGGACTAAGAAATAAAACACCTCTCTTCTTCGGAGTGGGTTTAGGAATAGGCTCAGGAGTTGGCTCAACTGGTTCAGGAATTGGCTCAGGAAGAGTCCAATTATTTTCATTAGTCAACATATTATTCAATAGTAATTTAGCTTCATCGACTGTTCTTTCCCTGAAAACACAACCAGCACAACTATCCAAGTAGTCCTTGGAAGCATCGGTTAGTCCATTATAAAAGATATCAAGTATTTCATTTTTCTTAAGAGGATGATCAGGCAAAGCATTAAGTAATCGGAGAAGCCTCCCCCAAGCTTGTGGGAGACTCTCTTCTTTGATTTGCACAAAATTATATATTCCCCGCAAGGCAGCTTGTTTCTTATGAGCAGGGAAATATTTAGCAGAGAAGTAATAAATCATATCCTGGGGACTACACACACAACCAGGAGCAAGAGAATTATACCAAGTCTTAGCATCACCCTTTAACAAGAACGGAAATATCTTAAGGATATAATAATAGCGAGATTTATCATCATGAGTAAACAGGGTGGCTATATCATTCAACTTGGTAAGATGTGCCACAACAGTTTCAGATTCAAGGCCATAAAAAGGATCAGATTCAACTAAAGTAATAATTTCAGGATCAACAGAGAATTCATAATCCTTATCAGTAACACAGATAGGTGAAGTAGCAAAAGCAGGGTCAGGTTTCATTCTAGCATTAAGAGACTGCTGCTTCCATTTAACTAATAATTTCTTAAGATCATATCTATCATTGCAAGCAAAGATAGCTCTAGCAGCTTCTTCATTCATAACATAACCCTCAGGAACAACAGGCAATTCATAATCATTGGGAGAACTTTCATCATCACTATCATCAATAATAGCATCTTCAATAATTTCGTTCTCTCTAGCCCTAGCAAGTTGTTCATCAAGAAATTCACCTAATGGCAAAGTAGTATCACGCACAGAAGTAGTTTCATCATAAGTATCATGCATAGCAGAAGTGGCATCATCAATAACATGCGACATATCAGAATTCATAGCAGTAGCAGGTTTAGGTGTCGCAAGCTTACTAATAATGGAAGGAGAATCTAGTGCAGAGCTAGATGGCAGTTCCTTACCTCCCCTCGTAGTTGAGGGTAAAATCTTGGTTCTTTCATCTTTCAAGTTCCTCATACTGATCAACAGATATAAATCCCAAGTGACTCTGAAAATAGAGCTATGCTCCTCGGCAACTGCGCCAGAAATTAGTCTTGATAACCCACAAGTGTAGGGGATCGCAACAGCTTTCGAGGGTAAAGTATTCAACCCAAATTTATTGATTCGACACAAGGGGAGCCAAAGAATATTCTTGAGTATTAGCAGTTGAGTTGTCAATTCAGCCACACCTGGATAACTTAGTATCTGCAGCAAAGTATTTAGTAGCAAAGTAATATGATAATAAAGGTAACGGTAGCAAAAGTAATGTTTTTGGGTTTTGTAGTAATTGTAACAATAGCAACGGAAAAGTAAATAAGCGAAGAACAATATGTGAAAAGCTCGTACGCAATGGATCAGTGATGGATAATTATGTCGGATGCGATTCCTCATGTAATAGCTATAACATAGGGTGACACAGAACTAGCTCCAGTTCATCAATGTATTGTAGGCATGTATTCCGAATATAGTCATACATGCTTATGGAAAAGAACTTGCATGACATCTTTTGTCCTACCCTCCCATGGCAGCGGGGTCCTAGCGGAAACTAAGGGATATTAAGGCCTCCTTTTAGAGAACCGCAACAAAGCATTAGCACATAGTGAATACATGAACTCCTCAAACTTTGGTCATCACCGAGAAGTATCCCGATTATTGTCACTTCGGGGTTGTCGGATCATAACACATAATAGATGACTATAGACTTGCAAGATAGGATCAAGAACACACATATATTCATGAAAACATAATAGGTTCAGATCTGAAATCATGGCACTCGGGCCCTAGTGACAAGCATTAAGCATAGCAAAGTCATAGCAACATCAATCTCAGAACATAGTGGATACTAGGGATCAAACCCTAACAAAACTAACTTGATTACATGGTAAATCTCATCCAACCCATCATCGTCCAGCAAGCCTACGATGGAATTACTCACACACGGCAGTGAGCATCATGAAATTGGTGATGGAGGACGGTTGATGATGACGACGGCAATGAATCCCCCTCTCCAGAGCCCCGAACGGACTCCAGATCAGCCCTCCTGAGAGAGATTAGGGCTTGGTGGCGGCTCCGTATCATAAAACGCGATGAAATTTTCTCTCTGGTTTTTTTCTCCGCGAGCCGGAATATATGGAGTTGGAGTTGAGGTCGGCGGAGCCTCAGGGGACCCACAAGATAGGGGGCGCGCCCAGGGGGGAGGGCGTGCCCCCACCCTCGTGAACAAGGTGTGGGCCCCCTGGTCTTGATTCTTTCGCCAGTATTTTTTATATTTTCCACAAAGTGCCTCCGTGGATTTTCAGGACATTCCAAGAACTTTTGTTTTCTACACATAAAACAACATCATGGTAGTTCTGCTGAAAACAGCGTCAGTCCGGGTTAGTTTCATTCAAATCATGCAAGTTAGAGTCCAAAACAAGGGCAAAAGTGCTTGGAAAAGTAGATACGTTGGAGACATATCATAAGGCGACACCCGTGGGAATACCGTGTGTGAGGCTGCAAAGTGATATGAGGTGTTACATGGTAGATCAGTGTGGCATTGAGTCGGGGTCCTGACAGAATGGAACTTTTGTGATGATCTTTCTTGGACCAGAAGCAAACCAAGAGACTGAAGGAAATATGCTCTGGAGGCAATAATAAAGTTATTGTTTATTTCCTTATAATCATGATAAATGTTTATTATTCATGCTAGAATTGTATTTACCGGAAACATAATACTTGTGTGAATACATAGACAAACAAAGTGTCACTAGTATGCCTCTACTTGACTAGCTCGTTAATCAAAGATGGTTATGTTTCCTAACCATGAACAATGAGTTGTTATTTGATTAACGAGGTCACATCATTAGTAGAATGATCTGATTGACATGACCCATTCCATTAGCTTAGCACCCGATCGTTTAGTATGTTGCTATTGCTTTCTTCATGACTTATACATGTTCCTATGACTATGAGATTATGCAACTCCCGTTTACCGGAGGAACACTTTGGGTACTACCAAACGTCACAACGTAACTGGGTGATTATAAAGGAGTACTACAGGTGTCTCCAATGGTCGATGTTGGGTTGGCGTATTTCGAGATTAGGATTTGTCACTCCGATTGTCGGAGAGGTATCTCTGGGCCCTCTCGGTAATACACATCACATAAGCCTTGCAAGCATTACAACTAATATGTTAGTTGTGAGATGATGTATTACGGAACGAGTAAAGAGACTTGCCGGTAACGAGATTGAACTAGGTATTGGATACCGACGATCGAATCTCGGGCAAGTAACATACCGATGACAAAGGGAACAACGTATGTTGTTATGCGGTCTGACCGATAAAGATCTTCGTAGAATATGTAGGAGCCAATATGGGCATCCAGGTCCCGCTATTGGTTATTGACCAGAGACGTGTCTCGGTCATGTCTACATTGTTCTCGAACCCGTAGGGTCCGCACGCTTAAGGTTACGATGACAGTTACATTATGAGTTTATGCATTTTGATGTACCGAAGGTTGTTCAGAGTCCCGGATGTGATCACGGACATGACGAGGAGTCTCGAAATGGTCGAGACATAAAGATTGATATATTGGAAGCCTATGTTTGGACATCGGAAGTGTTCCGGGTGAAATCGGGATTTTACCGGGTTACCGGGAGGTTACCGGAACCCCCCGGGAGCCATATGGGCCATCATGGGCCTTAGTGGAAAGGAGAAAGGGGCAGCCCAAGGGGGCTGCGCGCCTCCCCCCTTCCCCTAGTCCTATTAGGACTAGGAGAGGTGGCCGGCCACCCCTCTCCCTCTTTCCCCCTGGGGAATCCTAGTGGGAATAGGATTGGGGGGGGGGAGTCCTACTTCCGGTAGGACTAGGACTCCTCCTGCGCCTCTCTCTCTTGGCCGGCGCCCCCTCCCCCCTTGGCTCCTTTATATACTGAGGTAGAGGCACCCCAAAGACACAAGTTGACACAAGTTGATCCACGTGATCTATTCCTTAGCCGTGTGCGGTGCCCCCTGCCACCATATTCCTCGATAATACTGTAGCGGAGTTTAGGCGAAGCCCTGCTGCTGTAGTTCATCAAGATCGTCACCACGCCGTCGTGCTGACGAAACTCTTCCCCGACACTTTGCTGGATCGGAGTCCGGGGATCGTCATCGAGCTGAACGTGTGCTCGAACTCGGAGGTGCCGTAGTTTCGGTGCTTGATCGGTTGGATCGAGAAGACGTACGACTACTTCCTCTACGTCGTGTCATCGCTTCCGCAGTCGGTCTGCGTTGGGTACGTAGACAATACTCTCCCCTCGTTGCTATGCATCACATGATCTTGCGTGTGCGTAGGAATTTTTTTGAAATTACTACGAAACTCAACAGTGGCATCCGAGCCTAGGTTATTTATGTTTATGTAATATGCACGAGTAGAACACAAGTGAGTTGTGGACGATACAAGTCATACTGCCTACCAGCATGCCATACTTTGGTTCGGCGGTATTGTTGGACGAGACGACCCGGACCAACCTTACGCGTACGCTTACGCGAGACCGGTTCCCTCGACGTGCTTTGCACAGAGATGGCTTGCGGGCGACTGTCTCTCCAACTTTAGTTGAACCAAGTATGGCTACGCCCGGTCCTTGCGAAGGTTAAAACAGAGTCTATTTGACAAACTATCGTTGTGGTTTTGATGCGTAGGTGAGATTGGTTCTTACTTAAGCCCGTAGCAGCCACGTAAAACATGCAACAACAAAGTAGAGGACGTCTAACTTGTTTTTGCAGGGCATGTTGTGATGTGATATGGTCAAGGCATGATGCTGAATTTTATTGTATGAGATGATCATGTTTTGTAACCAAGTTATCGGCAACTGGCAGGAGCCATATGGTTGTCGCTTTATTGTATGCAATGCAATCGCGATGTAATGCTTTACTTTATTACTAAACGGTAGTAATAGTCGTGAAAGCATAAGATTGGCAAGACGACAACGATGCTACGATGGAGATCAAGGTGTCGCGCCGGTGACGATGGTGATCATGACGGTGCTTCGGAGATGGAGATCACAAGCACAAGATGATGATGGCCATATCATATCACTTATATTGATTGCATGTGATGTTTATCTTTTTATGCATCTTATCTTGCTTTGATTGACGGTAGCATTATAAGATGATCTCTCACTAAATTATCAAGAAGTGTTCTCCCTGAGTATGCACCGTTGCGAAAGTTCTTCGTGCTGAGACACCACGTGATGATCGGGTGTGATAGGCTCTACGTTCAAATACAACGGGTGCAAAACAGTTGCGCACGCAGAATACTCAGGTTAAACTTGACGAGCCTAGCATATACAGATATGGCCTCGGAACACGGAGACCGAAAGGTCGAGCGTGAATCATATAGTAGATATGATCAACATAATGATGTTCACCGATGAAACTACTCCATCTCACGTGATGATCGGACATGGTTTAGTTGATTTGGATCACGTGATCACTTAGAGGATTAGAGGGATGTCTATCTAAGTGGGAGTTCTTTAGTAATATGATTAATTGAACTTAAAATTTATCATGAACTTAGTCCCTGAGAGTATCTTGCTTGTTTATGTTGTTTGTAGATAGATGGCTCGTGCTGTTGTTCCGTTGAATTTTAATGCGTTCCTTGAGAAAGCAAAGTTGAAAGATGATGGTAGCAATTACACGGACTGGGTCCGTAACTTGAGGATTATCCTCATTGCTGCACAGAAGAATTACGTCCTGGAAGCACCGCTGGGTGCCAGGCCTGCTGCTGGAGCAACACCAGATGTTATGAACGTCTGGCAGAGCAAAGCTGATGACTACTCGATAGTTCAGTGTGCCATGCTTTACGGCTTAGAATCGGGACTTCAACGACGTTTTGAACGTCATGGAGCATATGAGATGTTCCAGGAGTTGAAGTTAATATTTCAAGCAAATGCCCGAATTGAGAGATATGAAGTCTCCAATAAGTTCTATAGCTGCAAGATGGACGAGAACAGTTCTGTCAGTGAGCATATACTCAAAATGTCTGGGTATAATGATCACTTGATTCAATTGGGAGTTAATCTTCCGGATGATTGCGTCATTGACAGAATTCTCCAATCACTGCCACCAAGCTACAAGAGCTTCGTGATGAACTATAATATGCAAGGGATGAACAAGACTATTCCCGAGCTCTTCGCAATGCTGAAAGCTGCGGAGGTAGAAATCAAAAAGGAGCATCAAGTGTTGATGGTTAACAAAACCACTAGTTTCAAGAAAAAGGGCAAAGGAAAGAAGAAAGGGAACTTCAAGAAGAACAGCAAGCCAGTTGCTGCTCAAGAGAAGAAACCCAAGTCTGGACCTAAGCCTGAAACTGAGTGCTTCTACTGCAAGCAGACTGGTCACTGGAAGCGGAACTGCCCCAAGTATTTGGCGGATAAGAAGGATGGCAAGGTGAACAAAGGTATATGTGATATACATGTTATTGATGTGTACCTTACCAATGCTCGCAGTAGCACCTGGGTATTTGATACTGGTTCTGTTGCTAATATTTGCAACTCGAAACAGGGGCTACGGATTAAGCGAAGATTGGCTAAGGACGAGGTGACGATGCGCGTGGGAAACGGTTCCAAAGTCGATGTGATCGCAGTCGGCACGCTACCTCTACATCTACCTTCGGGATTAATATTAGACCTAAGTAATTGTTATTTGGTGCCAGCGTTGAGCATGAACATTATATCTGGATCTTGTTTAATGCGAGACGGTTATTCATTTAAATCAGAGAATAATGGTTGTTCTATTTATATGAGTAATATCTTTTATGGTCATGCACCCTTGAAGAGTGGTCTATTCTTATTGAATCTCGATAGTAGTAATACACATATTCATAATGTTGAAGCCAAAAGATGCAGAGTTGATAATGAAAGTGCAACTTATTTGTGGCACTGTCGTTTAGGTCATATCGGTATAAAGCGCATGAAGAAACTCCATGCTGATGGACTTTTGGAACCACTTGATTATGAATCACTTGGTACTTGCGAACCGTGCCTCATGGGCAAGATGACTAAAACACCGTTCTCCGGTACTATGGAGAGAGCAACAGATTTGTTGGAAATCATACATACCGATGTATGTGGTCCAATGAATATTGAGGCTCGAGGCGGATATCGTTATTTTCTCACCTTCACAGATGATTTGAGCAGATATGGATATATCTACTTAATGAAGCATAAGTCTGAAACATTTGAAAAGTTCAAAGAATTTCAGAGTGAAGTTGAAAATCATCGTAACAAGAAAATAAAGTTTCTACGATCTGATCGTGGAGGAGAATATTTGAGTTACGAGTTTGGTGTACATTTGAAAAACTGTGGAATAGTTTCACAACTCACGCCACCCGGAACACCACAGCGCAATGGTGTGTCCGAACGTCGTAATCGTACTTTACTAGATATGGTGCAATCTATGATGTCTCTTACAGATTTACCGCTATCATTTTGGGGTTGTGCTTTAGAGACGGCCGCATTCACGTTAAATAGGGCACCATCAAAATCCGTTGAGACGGCGCCTTATGAACTGTGGTTTGGCAAGAAACCAAAGTTGTCGTTTCTTAAAGTTTGGGGCTGCGATGCTTATGTGAAAAAACTTCAACCTGATAAGCTCGAACCCAAATCGGAGAAATGTGTCTTCATAGGATACCCAAAGGAAACTGTTGGGTACACCTTCTATCACAGATCCGAAGGCAAGACATTCGTTGCTAAGAATGGATCATTTCTAGAGAAGGAGTTTCTCTCGAAAGAAGTGAGTGGGAGGAAAGTAGAACTTGACGAGGTAACTGTACCTGCTCCCTTACTGGAAAGTAGTTCATCACAGAAAACTGTTTCAGTGACACCTACACCAGTTAGTGAGGAAGCCAATGATAATGATCATGAAACTTCAGATCAAGATACTACTGAACCTCGTAGATCAACCAGAGTAAGATCCGCGCCAGAGTGGTACGGTAATCCTGTTCTGGAAGTCATGCTACTAGATCATGATGAACCTACGAACTATGAAGAAGCGATGGTGAGCCCAGATTCCGCAAAGTGGCTTGAAGCCATGAAATCTGAGATGGGATCCATGTATGAGAACAAAGTATGGACTTTGGTTGACTTGCCCGATGATCGGCAAGCAATTGAGAATAAATGGATCTTTAAGAAGAAGACTGACGCTGATGGTAATGTTACTGTCTACAAAGCTCGACTTGTCGCAAAAGGTTTTCGGCAAGTTCAAGGGATTGACTACGATGAGACCTTCTCACCCGTAGCGATGCTTAAGTCCGTCCGAATCATGTTAGCGATTGCCGCATTTTATGATTATGAAATTTGGCAGATGGATGTCAAAACTGCATTCCTGAATGGATTTCTGGAAGAAGAGTTGTATATGATGCAACCGGAAGGTTTTGTCGATCCAAAGGGAGCTAACAAAGTGTGCAAGCTCCAGCGATCCATTTATGGACTGGTGCAAGCCTCTCGGAGTTGGAATAAACGTTTTGATAGTGTGATCAAAGCATTTGGTTTTATACAGACTTTCGGAGAAGCCTGTATTTACAAGAAAGTGAGTGGGAGCTCTGTAGCATTTCTGATATTATATGTGGATGACATATTACTGATTGGAAATGATATAGAATTTCTGGATAGCATAAAGGGATACTTGAATAAAAGTTTTTCAATGAAAGACCTCGGTGAAGCTGCTTACATATTAGGCATTAAGATCTATAGAGATAGATCAAAACGCTTAATTGGACTTTCACAAAGCACATACCTTGACAAAATTTTGAAGAAGTTCAAAATGGATCAAGCGAAGAAAGGGTTCTTGCCTGTGTTACAAGGTGTGAAATTGAGTAAGACTCAATGCCCGACCACTGCAGAAGATAGAGAGAATATGAAAGATGTTCCCTATGCATCAGCCATAGGATCTATCATGTATGCAATGCTGTGTACCAGACCTGATGTATGCCTTGCTATAAGTTTAGCAGGGAGGTACCAAAGTAATCCAGGAGTGGATCACTGGACAGCGGTCAAGAACATCCTGAAATACCTGAAAAGGACTAAGGATATGTTTCTCATATATGGAGGTGACAAAGAGCTCATCGTAAAAGGTTACGTTGATGCAAGCTTTGACACTGATCCGGACGATTCTAAATCGCAAACCGGATACGTGTTTACATTAAACGGTGGAGCTGTCAGTTGGTGCAGTTCTAAACAAAGCGTCGTAGCGGGATCTACATGTGAAGCGGAATACATAGCTGCTTCGGAAGCAGCAAATGAAGGAGTCTGGATGAAGGAGTTCATATCCGATCTAGGTGTCATACCTAGTGCATCGGGTCCAATGAAAATCTTTTGTGACAATACTGGTGCAATTGCCTTGGCAAAGGAATCCAGATTTCACAAAAGGACCAAACACATCAAGAGACGCTTCAACTCCATCCGGGATCTAGTCCAGGTGGGAGACATAGAGATTTGCAAGATACATACGGATCTGAATGTTGCAGACCCGTTGACTAAGCCTCTTCCACGAGCAAAACATGATCAGCACCAAGGCTCCATGGGTGTTAGAATCATTACAGTGTAATCTAGATTATTGACTCTAGTGCAAGTGGGAGACTGAAGGAAATATGCCCTAGAGGCAATAATAAAGTTATTATTTATTTCCTTATAATCATGATAAATGTTTATTATTCATGCTAGAATTGTATTTACCGGAAACATAATACATGTGTGAATACATAGACAAACAAAGTGTCACTAGTATGCCTCTACTTGACTAGCTCGTTAATCAAAGATGGTTATGTTTCCTAACCATGAACAATGAGTTGTTATTTGATTAACGAGGTCACATCATTAGTAGAATGATCTGATTGACATGACCCATTCCATTAGCTTAGCACCCGATCGTTTAGTATGTTGCTATTGCTTTCTTCATGACTTATACATGTTCCTATGACTATGAGATTATGCAACTCCCGTTTACCGGAGGAACACTTTGGGTACTACCAAACGTCACAACGTAACTGGGTGATTATAAAGGAGTACTACAGGTGTCTCCAATGGTCGATGTTGGGTTGGCGTATTTCGAGATTAGGATTTGTCACTCCGATTGTCGGAGAGGTATCTCTGGGCCCTCTCGGTAATACACATCACATAAGCCTTGCAAGCATTACAACTAATATGTTAGTTGTGAGATGATGTATTACGGAACGAGTAAAGAGACTTGCCGGTAACGAGATTGAACTAGGTATTGGATACCGACGATCGAATCTCGGGCAAGTAACATACCGATGACAAAGGGAACAACGTATGTTGTTATGCGGTCTGACCGATAAAGATCTTCGTAGAATATGTAGGAGCCAATATGGGCATCCAGGTCCCGGTATTGGTTATTGACCAGAGACGTGTCTCGGTCATGTCTACATTGTTCTCGAACCCGTAGGGTCCGCACGCTTAAGGTTACGATGACAGTTACATTATGAGTTTATGCATTTTGATGTACCGAAGGTTGTTCGGAGTCCCGGATGTGATCACGGACATGACGAGGAGTCTCGAAATGGTCTAGACATAAAGATTGATATATTGGAAGCCTATGTTTGGACATCGGAAGTGTTCCGGGTGAAATCGGGATTTTACCGGGTTACCGGGAGGTTACCGGAACCCCCCGGGAGCCATATGGGCCATCATGGGCCTTAGTGGAAAGGAGAAAGGGGCAGCCCAAGGGGGCTGCGCGCCTCCCCCCTTCCCCTAGTCCTATTAGGACTAGGAGAGGTGGCCGGCCACCCCTCTCCCTCTTTCCCCCTTGGGAATCCTAGTTGGAATAGGATTGGGGGGGGGGAGTCCTACTCCCGGTAGGAGTAGGACTCCTCCTGCGCCTCTCTCTCTTGGCCGGCGCCCCCTCCCCCCTTGGATCCTTTATATACTGAGGTAGAGGCACCCCAAAGACACAAGTTGACACAAGTTGATCCACGTGATCTATTCCTTAGCCGTGTGCGGTGCCCCCTGCCACCATATTCCTCGATAATACTGTAGCGGAGTTTAGGCGAAGCCCTGCTGCTGTAGTTCATCAAGATCGTCACCACGCCGTCGTGCTGACGAAACTCTTCCCCGACACTTTGCTGGATCGGAGTCCGGGGATCGTCATCGAGCTGAACGTGTGCTCGAACTCGGAGGTGTCGTAGTTTCGGTGCTTGATCGGTTGGATCGAGAATACGTACGACTACTTCCTCTACGTCGTGTCATCGCTTCCGCAGTCGGTCTGCGTTGGGTACGTAGACAATACTCTCCCCTCGTTGCTATGCATCACATGATCTTGCGTGTGCGTAGGAAATTTTTTGAAATTACTACGAAACCCAACAGAGACTTGGAGATGAAGTCGGAGACTCCAACCAGGCGGCCACGAGGGTGGAGGGCGGGTCCAAGGGTAGAGCATGCCCCCTACCTTGTGGGCCCATCGGAGCTCTCCTGACCTAATTCTTTTGCCTATATATACTCTTATACCCCAAAACCATCAGGGGGAGCCACGAAAATACTTTTCTACCGCCGCAACCTTCTGTACCCGTGAGATCCCATCTAGGGACCTTTTCCGGCGTCCTGCCGGAGGGGGATTCAATCATGGAGTGCTTCTACATCAACACCATTACCCTTCCGATGAAGCGTGAGTAGTTTACCACAGACATACAGGTCCATAGCTAGTAGTTAGATGGCTTCTTCTCTCTCTTTGATTCTCAATACCATGTTCTCCTCGATGTTCTTGGAGATCTATTCAATGTAATATTCTTTTGCAGTGTGTTTGCCGAGATCCAATGAATTGTAGATTTATGATCAGATTATCTATGAATATTATTTGAATCTTTTCTAAATTCTTACATGCATGATTTGATATCTTTGCAAGTTTCTTCGAATTATCGGTTTACTTTGGCCTACTAGATTGGTTTTCTTGCAATGGGAGAAGTGCTTAGCTTTGGGTTCAATCTTGTAGTGTCCTTTCCCAGTGACAGTAGGGGCAGCAAGACACGTATTGTATTGTTGCCATCGAGGATAAAAAGATGGGGTTTTCATCATATTGCTTGAGTTAATTCCTCTACATCATGTCATCTTACTTAATGCGTTACTCTATTCGAACTTAATAGTCTAGATGCAGGCAGGAGTCGGTCGATGTGTGGAGTAATAGTAGTAGATGCAGAATCGTTTCGGTCTACTTGACACGGACGTGATGCCTATGTTCATGATCATTGCCTTAGATATCATCATAATTATGTGCTCTTCTATCAATTGTTCGGTAGTAATTTTTTCACCCACCGTATTATTTGCTATCTTGAGAGAAGCCACTAGTGAAACCTATGGCCCCCGGGTCTCTTTTCCATCATATTAAGTCTCTTTTCCATCATATACGTTCTATTTTCCATCATACTAGTTTTTGATCTACTATTTTGCAATCTTTTACTTTCCAATCTATAAACCAAAAATAGCAAAAAAATATTTACTTTACTGTTTATCTATCTCTATCAGATCTCAGTTTTTGCAAGTAATCATGAAGGGATTGACAACCCCTTTATCGCGTTGGGTGCAAGTTGTTGATTGTTTGTGTAGATATTCGGTGACTTGTGCATTGTCTCCTACTAGATTGATACCTTGGTTCTCAAACTGAGGGAAATGCTTACTGTACTTTGTTGCATCACCCTTTCCTCTTCAAGGAAAAAACCAACGCAAGCTCAAGAGGTAGCACAGAGCCACAAGGACTTTAGTAAACACCACGAGATATTTCCCCATAGGGATAGACACATGAGCAAAGAAGGATACATGTCGGTCAACCCATGTGTTTTGGAGTAGTAGCGGACTACTAAGGCTCAGTTGAAGCACTAGGAGGCATTTCCCTGTAGGAAAGGCTACGAAAGGGAGATAACTAGGTGTCGAATCCCACACATAGCAATGCATTCCAAAACATACACACAATATGCATGATATGTGTAGATACAACATGGCATCACAACTTAACTCTACAACTCAAAGTATTGATAAGGCTCAGAAGAGACATAAATAGCATGATATTACAAACATGGGTCTCATGACCCAACATACAAAGTCATACAAGCAACAGAAGCATAAACATGTCTGAGTACAGACTACTACGAAAGAAAAAGACTGAGAAGCCTGACTATTTACAAGACCCTCCATAGGAACGAGATCTCTGTCTAGGATTCGCAAGCTACTCGGTCAACAGCGAACTCGTCATTGAAACCACTAGTGAGACTAGCGTCTCCTCTTAAAACACATAAATTAAGCAACCGTGAGTACGAAGGTACTTAGCAAGACTTACATCAAAACTACATACTTATGTATCAGTATCAACAAGGGGGATATGAAGTTTAACTGTAGTAGTTAGCTTTGACTCAGTGGCTATCCTGTGTTACGACTACCAGTAACTTCTTTGAGGTGAGAAAGTGCACACAAGTCCACATATTCACCATATCAATACACCACTATGGATCCTCTCCCGTCTCCCTACAAGAAGTCCATCCATAGCACTCACACTTATCTTGCCCATTTTAGGGTATCCACTTCAAGTTGTTTATGAACCATATAAGTCTCGAAGTAGTCCATATCCGAGGACGCGGCTATTTGGATAATTCAGTTAACCCTGCAGGGGTGTACTTCTGGACACACACGCTCTCATGAATTACCACCATATACATGTCATGTATCTCGGCAACCTTCAAGTGTAAGACTGGCGAGGGTGTCAGCCCCAACATAACTAACCGCACAAGACTCTAGTCCAGGTTTATTGCCTATCTGAGGCTGAACCTGTAAGGGAAGTCCGGTCGAAGTTTCCATCATGGCCCCAAACGATGTGTGCAGAGTTCCCAAGTCAACCATCCGGACGCCACTTGGTACACCGGGCCCGGTGCCTAGTCTGTCTTAAGCCCACCTGTACCGGGTGCCACTTGGTAGACAAATAGCACAACCTACAAACCATCAGAAACTAGTTGCAACTCCTAGACAGAGATCAAGGCAATTAATAAGCGAGAGGGGCCACCTTATCCATTGTGCTACACGACATAGCACGCCACTTCGGGACCCTTCTCGAGAGCTACAGTAGAGAGGAGGAATCGGCAGCAACTCTGTTTCTCTGGTTCTTCCACCGCCGCCTCTAGCCGTTCCCCTCGCCTCCGGCTGCCCTCTGCGCGGCTGGAGGTTGGGGGAACATCGGATCCATGTGGCGCGTGCATATAGGTGTGGGGCTTTGTCCCCTATTTGGGTCTTCAGCGTCGGAGTCTTGACAGAGCGGACGACGGCGAGTTCTCGAATAAAGGTATCATGGCTCTGGCTCCGGCTCACCGGCGCCGTGGTTGGTGCTGACGAGGGGCCGGTGGAGTATAGCCTTTCGACATGATGGTGGTCTGGTTCATCCGTTTTCCTCGGTGATGCCGACTCGTTGTGGAGGGAGAAGGGTGGCTTGGTCTGTGGTCGATTGTGGCTTGTTGGAGAGGGATCCGGTCATCTCTTACAAGGTGAGTTGGCATCGTCCCCGGATCTGAAGCAGGAGCGGCTCGGGGAGCATCCTCGACAGGGGGATCGCCTCCGACCGATATACTTATGGGATTTAGATCCAGTTTCTTTTGAGCTGGTAGCTGTTGCGGTTCGTCAATGCCAATTTGGCAAGGGGCTACTCCTGCTCCAGGCTTGTGGCAGGTCCGATGTCTTCTCCGGTGCCGGCTGTTTGTCGATGGCGGAGAAGCAGGCGTCGTGCGTTCACAATGTATATGGAAGTCTCCTGAGTCTCCTTTGCAATACTCTTTGTGCGTGGGGTTTCCGTGTCTTTTGGTTATGGCTGGTGCTGCGTGTATCCTTTGTATCATTACGTATTTATACGTGTATTGGTCTGTTCTGTAATGTTTTCCTACTCGTATGAATACAAGTGACGTATGCCTTTGGGTGTACGGTTTCAAAAAAAAAAGCGAGAGGGGCCGCATTGCTGTAACCCAATGTGTGGTAGTAGCTAGTCTTCACTAGTACCGTTATGTGCTATACAAATGGTTCTTACCCCCTTACAGCGACGGAGTTTTAAACCGTCACATTGCATGTGTGTGCGATAGGGGGTCCTTCCCCCATGACCCAAAAACCGTCGGGGATAGGCGAGCGGCCATTGACAATTTCCATAGAATAAACATACACTACAAAAAAAGACACATCCGTGACATTTTGGGCCGAACGAATTTTTTTCTGTCATACATATGACACTTCTATGACGATAATTGTGACAAAAGCCGGTATCATCATAGATGTGGTGGGCTCCTACTTCTATGACAAAAAATCATGACAGAAAATGGGCTTTTCGTCCTGGACGGGCCGGAGACGCAGCTGCATGACATTCTTTGGGCCGTCCATGACGGAAAAAACCGTGGTAGAAGCGAGGGGGAGGAAAATTTCGGGGAGTTGCCGGTTACGGTGGGAGGTCGGGGGCCGAGCGATGCGCGTTTCTCTCGTACACGTGCGAGGCATTGGCTCTAACTGAACCCGAGCGAGGCGTTGGGCTCTAACTGAACCCGAGCGATTGCACTATAGGTTACGCGTTACTGAACCCGAGCGATTGCACTATAGGTTATGCGTTACTGAACCCGAGGGATCGATCGATGGCTGTTAACTGAACCCGATGGAGCGATTCCTTCGCTACTGCTGCTAACTGAAGCCGATCGATTGGATAAAAAGTGAGTGTTGCAGGGGGTTTGGATGAATAGTGAGCGGTGTCATTGCCTTTGGATGAACAGGACCCCGTGGTGTGGAGGGCTGGATGAACAGTAGACGTTGGAGGGGTGGACGTGGAGGGGTGGTTGAACAGGACCCCGTGGTGTGGAGGGCTGGATGAACAGTAGACGGTGGAGGGGTGCCCGTGGAGGGGTGGTTGAACAGTATCCGGTGGAGTAGCGCACGGTGGAGGCTGGATGAATAGGAGCCCGTGGAGGCTGGAGGAGGTCGATGGTTGCCTGTGGAGGCTGGAGGAGGTCGACGGTGGAGATGAACAGTATCCCGTGGAGTCCCGTTTTGCGGTACGCCACACCCCTCCCGATGATCAGGACCCCCGTTTCGACCGTAGTGCTCCAACACAAGTCCGTTTCGTCCGTTTTGTGGTACGCCACATCCCTCCCGATCAGCAGGACCCTCGTTTCGACCGTAGGAGGTCTGTTTCATCCGTTTTGCGGTACGCCGCACCGCTCCCGATCAACAGGACCCCCGTTTCGACCTTAGGAGGTCCGTTTCCTCCGTTTTGCGGTACGCCACACCCCTCCCGATCAACAGGACCCCGTTCCGAATATAGGAGGTCCGTTTCCTCCGTTGTGCGGTACGCTAGGCCTCGTTTCCATCGCCTGTTCCGTCCAAGCCGGTTGGCTCCCACGCATTCCGTTGCCTCCTGATGAACACGACGCATTCCGTTGCCTCCCCATGAACACGACGACGACGCTATTTCTCCGTTCCGACCCAGCCATGTATGTATGCGCGAGTAGGTGTTTGAGACCCTACCCGTATGTACGTATGTGGCCGTATTTTCTTTCTTGCACCCTCGCTGATGTACGTACGTGTACATGCTACGTGCGCGCCTCTACTATGACACGTGCGTGCCTCTACATCGACCAGTATGTACGTACACGTTCGCGACCAGAATGACAACGCTACGTACGCTTCGACCAGGTGGGTCCCGACTGTCAGGTACTTCCTTGCCTGCGAAGATTTAGCTGGTGGGTCCCAGCAGTCAGGGGGGTGAATCATTTTTTTTGCCCGGGCGCACTTCCTTGCATGCGAAGATGTAGCTGGTGGGTCCCAATAGTCAGGGGGCGAATCATTTTTTTTGCCCGGACGCACTTCCTTGCGTGCGAAGATGTAGCTGGTGGGTCCCAACAGTCAGGGGGGCGAATTGTTTTTTTGCCCGAACGCACTTCCTTGCGTGCGAAGGTGCAGCTGGTGGGTCCCAGCAGTCAGGGGCGAAACGTTTTTTCACGAAATACGGTGGCCCGTCCGGTGGGTCCCCGCTGTCAAGTGGAGGAATAATTATTTTCCGTGTAATAAGGAGGCACTTCCTTGCTGCGGCCGTGGACCCAGCTGTCAGACTCTCCACATACAGTCCACGTCCGATGGAAGTCGTTCCTTGACCACATTGACCACATCGCACCGAGAGCACCAGGGCGATGGACGATGGCGAGGCCTAGGAAGGGGACGACGGGGAGCCGGGGAAGACGCGGCAGTGGAAGCCCGTGCGGAGAGGAGTACAAGGGTTCACTGGTTCGGTTGCGGTGTGAGGCTAACGTCGCCGCAGGGCCTGGCCAGCGGTGGGAATAGTAGGGGGCGGTGAGGCCTCCGCAGCAGCACATCCGGCCACGGGAAGCAGGAGCATGCGGCACAACCGGTGATGCTTTGGGCGGCTGGAGCAAGAAGACCAGAAGTTAAAGAAGCACTACGGCCGTTGGATGGGCATCGTACGGTCACTGGAGCTAGAATCATTTATATTGACTAAGTTGACAAAGCCCTCCGTCCCCGTCAACTTAGTAGGCCCACAAGCCAGCCTCCCACCAATGTGGGTCCCAGCTAGCAGGGGGTATTCATTTTTTTGTGCGTAATAAGGAGGCACTTCCGGTGGGTCCGAGCTGACAGCAGGGGGAACGTTTTTTTCGTGAAATATGATGGCCTGTCGGGTGGGTCCCAGCAGTCAGGGGCAAACGTTTTTTCACAAAATACTGGTGGCCCGTCCGGTGGGTCCCTGCTATTAGGTGGAGGAATAATTATTTTCCGCGTAATAAGGAGGCACTTCCTTGCGGCTGTCGTGGACCCAGCTGTCTGCCTCTTCACGTACAATATTTTTCTGATGGAATTCGGTCATTGACCACATTGACCACGCCGCGCCGAGAGCACCACGGTGGTGGAAGACAGCGAGGCCTAGGAAGGGGACAACGCGGAGCCGGGGAAGACGCGGCAGTGGATGCCCACACGGAGAGGAGTACGAGGGTTCACTGGTTCAGCTGCGCTGCCGTCACCACAGAATAACAGGGGGTGTGGTTGAGTGGAGTGGAGGGATGGCTTGGCCAGCGGTGGGAGTAGTATGGGGGCGGTGAGGCCTCCGCGGCAGCACAGCCGGCCATGGGAGGCAGGAGCAGGCGGCACGACCGGCGCTGCTTTGGGCGGCTGGAGCAAGAAGACCAGAGGTTGAAGAAGCTTTACGCCTGTTGGATGGACATCGTACGGTCAGTCGAGCTAGAATCGTGCATATTGACTAAGTTGACAAAGCCCTTCGTCCCCGACAACTTAGTAGGCCTCGTCAACTTAGTGGACATCGTACGGGGCGTATTCTTTTTTTTAGGCGTAATAAGGAGGCAATTCCTTGCGTGCGAAGATATAGCTGGTGGGTCCGAGCTGTCAGCGGCGGTAACGTTTTTTTCGTGAAATACAGAGGCCCTTTCAGTGGGTTCCAGATGTTAGGTGGAGGAATCATTATTTTGCGTGTAATAAGGAGGCATTTCCTTGCGTGCGGCCGTGGACCCAGCTGTCAGCCTCTCCACGTACGGTCCACTTCAGATGCATGTCGGTCGTTGACCATGTTGACCAAGCCACGCCGAGAGCACCAGGGCGGTGGACGACGGCGAGGTCTAGGAAGGGAACGACACAGAGGCAGGGAAGACTCGGCAGTTGTTTCCCACGCGGAGGGGAGTACGACTGTACGAGGGTTTACTGGTTCGTCTGCCGTTGCCGGAGAATAACAGCAGGTGTGGGACTGTGGGTGAGTAGAGGGATAGCTAGGCTAGTGATGGGAGTACGGTGGGGCGGTGAGGCCTGCGCGGCAGCACAGCCGGCCGCGGGGAGGAGGGAGCAGGCAGTCCCGCCGGCGCTTGTTTGAGCGGTTGGAGCAGGAAGAGCAGAGATTGAAGAAGCACGACGGCCATTGGATGGACATCCAACAGTATACAGGCCATCTGTGGAAAGCCTCAAATCTGTGGAAAACTGCATACAGCTCATCTGCCATTATTTCAAATAGTTTACAGCCCATTTGCTAATTCTTACGGGTTTTTTTGGAGCCCATATTCTTTTTGTTAGCATTACAGCCCATATTGTGGCCACGGTTAAAAAATTATACGAAATTTTGCATATGTCGGTGCAGTCTGAACTATTTTTAATCCCGAAATTTCGAGTCACATTCAGACTGATTTTAAAAATAAATGTATATCAATATAAAATCCAATAAATTGTCCAAAAATCAATGAAATTTAAAATCTCAAAATGAAAAAAAAGATATTTGAAACTAATTGCCGGTTTGATGTGTTTTAAAAATGTATAACCCATTTCTCATTACTGATAGGCCATTTTCTCGGCCAGCCGAATGAAGCTCTCCTCGTCTTGAAAGATTTGCAGCCCAACAGGCCTGATAAAGCGACGTACTTGATAAATCACAAAAAAACTGGGCTAGCCATTTTCAGAAAGCAAAAAAACTACTGGGCTGGTCTGTGGTAAACATAAAAGAAAAGGCTGTCTAGACAGGCCAGAGTGTCCCGCACAGCCCAGTTGACACCCTGCTTCCGTCTCAAAAACAAATTAGATAAATGCCACTCCAATTATGGCGATTCATGAAAATGCCACTGCAATTTCCAAACTTTGAAAAATGCCACTGCAATTTTTGCAAACTTTGAAAAACGCCACTACAGTTTGCAAACTTTGAAAAACGCCACTCCAGACTTCGAAAAATGCCACTAGAAATGGCATGAAATTGCATTTTTCAAAGTTTGGAAATTGCAGTGGCATTTCTCGGAGGCATTTATCAAATTAACCCAAAACAAAAATAACTGGGCGAGCTGCTGGGTCCCTGGTGTCAGCCGCTCATTGTGCAATTCTCTCGTTTATTGACTATGGTGACAATGCATGGGACCTAGATGTCAAAAATCCACTAGGAGGAGCCATTTTTTTATTGGATTGAAATAAGGAGGCACTTGCTTGCGTACTGCCATGACCTTGGCGGGTCCCTGCTGTCATCCTCTCCACGTACAATCACCTCCTGATTGTGTACGCGTCAACTTGCTAGGCCCACAAGTCAGCCTCTAAACCCGTGGAGGACAAATACAACCCATTTAAAAAAATAACAGCCCATTCCATACGTTCAAATGGAAAGTTCAACATTCAGAGCAAAGTAACAGGTCTGATCCACATATAGAGTATCGAACTTCCACGTTGACAACCATCATAGCCAAGTTAGCTATCTACTCCCACTAGACAAGTACTAACTTACTCTTAGCTAACTATACGATGCCGGCCGCCATCTGTGGTACACGCTAAATGCCGGCACCGGCGTCCTGCACGCGTTGGCCCTTTCCATGCCGGCGTGGTCCACCGAAGCTTCGGCTTCCAAGCGGCAAACCCACTTGACGAGCTAGTAGTAAAAATTGGCGTCGCGAACACGTGCGTGCCCGACAGCCTCCAGGGCTATTTGCCGGGCGCCGGCCTCCATGTAGTCGGCCCAGTTGCGGGCTCTCTGCTCGCAACTCAGAGCGTCGGTGCTCTGCTGCTCCATTTCCCGCTGGCGATACGCTGCTCCTCCGCCAGGCGGTCGCGCTCCAACAACTCCTGCTCCTTCGCCATGTGGTCGCGCTCCAACAACTCCTCGATCTGCGCATTGCCATGTAAAGACAGATAGAATGCCTCCTCCCTCTGTCTGCCTTCCAGTGAAAACCGAACACTAGTTCCGGCGGTGACTGCCTCCGGCGTCGCCTACCGTGGACGGGCGGAGGCATGGCGGACGTGGCGAGCGACGTCGGGCCGGTGGGGGCTTATGAGGATATGGCGAGTTGGGTCACGGTGGCACCGGAGAAGGCCGGGAAACAGTACTTATAGGGGGAAGGTAGCGCGACGGTCATCGGAATTCAATGCATAATGGCTTAGCGCGCCAGCTTGCCGTGGAAAACTAGGGAAACTGAAATTATGACTGTGCCGTCCCGTCTCGTCTGGGTAGCACGCCGGCATGGCGGTCAAACGAGTGCACTTGAATCATCTCCCTCCTTGTCAATAATGATTTCATGGATTTAAAAAGCCCGCAACAATTAAAGTGTATCTTTTTTCGCATCAGTTAGCTGCCTTAATTACGGCTGGCTGCATGCAGGCACTCAGAATCGCTCGCAGGCAGTACGCGAAGCAGCATGCAACGAGTCACAGCCGAGGGCACGCATGCAGCCACTTAAATCGTTGGAATTAATTAGGCTTAAACTTCTGCATGCCGTTAATTAATGCCATGCCTTGGTCTTGCTGCTTTGCTCACGGGACTAATAAACCCGGACGGAGGGAGCACCTTGGTTGGTGAGAGGTTTGAATTAAGCCCTGCAAACCGGAAAGGAGGTACTAGTACGTGTGTGATCCACTATTTATTCATGTAGGATCGAGTTAGTCGTTTCTTGAATTGAGCCCTGCAAACCGGAAAGGAGGTAGTACATGCGTGATCTGCTATTTATCCGTGAAGGATCGATAGTGTAGCTTGTCAGTTTCTTCAGAGGTAGGCATTTTTATCCGTGTAGGATCGATAGTGTAGCTTGTCAGTTTCTTCAGAGGTAGGCATTTTTATTCAAAAAACTGCCACTTCGCATCTTGCGTCGCAAATAAAACTGCCAGGAGCGCATTTGTAGGCTAGCTAGTGATCGATCAGTAACTTGTAAACACTGAGCGAACAGAGATAAGTAATTGTTAATGCATCTCAATGATTCACACATCATATACAAATATGTAGCTCCAAAAGCAAAGATCAGCCACTTCGGATCTTGCATCGCAAGACTCATAACTAAAACTAACTAGTACGATTCCCATACATAAGATCAACATGTTAATGCATCTCAATGATTCACAGATCATATACAAATATGTAGCTCCAAAAGCAAAGATCTAGAAAAAACATATGTTCTTCCTACTAACATGGATGCTTCTCTTGGCCAACATTCAGTACAGACTGAAAGACAAATTTGTTTGTGAAGTCTACAATTCCTCTTGCAAACGTAAGTGGTTTCACCAACACCTGGAACCATGAGAATTAACCACACATGATGGAGGAACATCCACTGCAATATGATTTGGTCTTCTCTCGATCACACCGCGAGACTATTTTCGGAATACAAACTTTAACTTAGGGAAAATGATGCCCATTGTATAATCAGACCAAAGCAATGAAGCACCTAGTGTTGGCCAGTAAATAGTACAATACTACTTTTCTTCAGTCCATGAAGTGACTATCCAATCTTTGTGTCTATTTTCAAATGGCACTGCATGCAGTGACTATACTATTCTTTTGTGCAGTTTAACCAAAATTGTGGACACTTTGTTTGTTTGCCAAATAGCAACGGGCAGACATCTCTGTCTGCACAAACATCAAGCAGCAGTAAACATATACCACACCATGTTCATAGTGATGGAAGAGGTGAAATCGATACAACCGAAATTGAGCATCCAATCATTGATTCCTGTCCTGCACCTCCAATGTAGGTCCACCCTGCCAATAAATTCACATGCAAACCACTAGTATTACTATCTAATGACAGTACAAAAAGAGTAGCAAGATAGTAGCATATATTCTGCTGAGCGTCGTTCTTGCCAAGGTTGTATGTCTTTTTTCAACCTACTCAAGTCCAAACCGTTGGGGCCCCTTAGAGGTTCTAACCATGGAGTTCAAATTATTAGCCTGGAGTTCGCCACCAGCAGTATAGCCAACCCTACCCTATCACGTCAATCCCACAAGCCTCTTATCCATTCCCGTTCGCTCGTGGCGGGGGAGTAAGTCAAAATAGAAAAAACGCGGATATTTCTCTTTCTAACCACACAATTACAAGCCCCGAAAACCCAAGGTTTCCTCCGCAAGGTTCATCCACGGAGGGTGAGTCAGGGCCTAAGATCAGGCCGAAAGGCGTAGTCGATGGACAACAGGTCAATATTCCTGTACTACCCCTTGTTGGTACGGAGGGACAGAGGAGGCTAGGTTAGCCGAAAGATGCCAAAAGTTTTTATCTCCCCCACCTCCCGTCTTACTTTTTTATAGTATTCAAAATTATACTATAACGCTTGATATTTATTCTTTTTTTCTAATCAGAATTAGCAATTTTATTTACTCTGACTCTATGTTCCCCTTACAAACCATGTAGCTTCCTAATGAACAGCTCATAGTGCCACCAATTGGATATAAAGGTTTGGAAAAAAACATGCTCCTAATGTTGAACCAGTTGGACTTTTTGTGCAGTTCCACTAAAATCGAGCATCCCTGTTTGCATTGATATTGAAAGTGTGATTACTATAAAAGTGGCACTAGTTGAAGCATAGACTCACAAATGTAAGCATTCCAATTTCTTAATGGGAAAAGGTAGCAAGACTATTTCTAACCACATGTTTGAAGGAATAAGTAAAGCAACAACGGCTGATGTCAGGAAGGCATACATAGTTTTTTCTGAAAACTGAGCCATTCCTGACCTTTCCTCTTCTTTTAAGCAATTTTTGTGCAGTTCTACTAAAATAAAATGCCATCACCGCCTTGACAATTTAGTGACACTGTACAAAAGGAAATGACTTAACATTACATCATGATGTCGGGTATGTAGTCGACAGGCATTAGAGACAAACATACAGACCTCCTCTGATAACATAATGAACATTAATTTTAACAAAGGTGTGACTAGCTTTACCGGGATAATGTGAGTGAACTCTACACCCTCTGTTCCTTAATATAAGACGTTTTCACAGTTCAATTTAAAGTACCCAAACGTCTAGTATTTAGAAAAGCATGTAGTAGTTTTCTTGAGCACATATCTAGGAAAGCTTGCCACACTTTATTTATGTCCATAAGTTAATGCAACACCATTAGAATACTACAAATATACACTAATCCAGTGGCTAGTGCAACAGTAGAGTAGTTAGTTTATTACAGGTTGTGCAACAGCATTAGAATGCCTTAGCTGGAAAATCTTTAATACATCCACAATCAACAGCCAACCCTGAAATAATCCAGTGACATTAAATGGCATTGCTTAAATTTATGGGTGGCATTAGACTGAGAGCGGCATTAGTTAAATGTGACGTCACTTTAGCAGTAGCATTGCTTGACTTGATTGCTGGCGTTATACTAACAGCAAAAAAAGTGGCAATAAGAGCATGGGAGGCCCATTCGGACAGTGGGCGCACCAGTACGATGTACCTCCACGGACGCAGAGTGGTGAGGGAGGTATGGTTGCCCAGAGCAACAAATATCCAGGCAGCATATGTGGATTACGTCCCATTTTTGTTCTCTTTAGCCACCTTTTTCCTATGTGAGGACAACAAACCGATCGACCTGGTCATTCTCTATTGCGTTGTCATGCCTTTCTACCCTTCTTCAACCAAGAGACACGAGACTCGTTCCTTAGCTACTGATTTCCCCCTTTTCAACCTAGATGCGGGTTCGATGCCTACTCTCTTGGATAGTATAGTCTCCCTTCCTTTCCTTATTCAACCCAGACATGGATTAGTCTGCATGAAGTAGGGTTTCCTTTAATAGTGCAAATTATGGTTTTCGTCCGCGTGGCGAGCAGAGCAGAGGATAGCAAATTGGGAAGATGGTGGAGTGGAAAAAGATCCACATGCAACGACGTGCCAGATGGGGCAATAGAACAAGGGTATGGTTCAAAAAGAGGTAGCATACCTGAGGGTCGGCGGGAAGTGGCTTCGCTCTTGGTCGTTGTCCTCCGCACACACTACGGCAGCGAGCTTGGGGACGGAGGCCATCGCGCGCGGGCGCTAGGTCTGAGAGGATGGCCTTGTCGTCAGTGCGTGACCTCGCTCGCCGACGACAAGTGCGTCAACGTTGCACGTCCTTTTCTTCCCCAGCGGATCTGTGACCACCGGTGAGGAGGAAGAGAGGGGCTGTCTTTTTTAGATCTGGAGAGAGGGTGGTAGTGTGAGAAGCAAGTGGGAAGCCCTTAGCAAGAAAGCGCTGAAGCTCCAGCCTATATATATTTTTTATACTACTAGTACTGGAGGTGGAGTAGTGGTAGAGTAGTTTATATTTTCTCTGTGTACAGTACCAGTTAGTCATGCTTCAAAACTGAACGGCACGCCATTAAAAAAATAAAGGTCGATAACTAATGCGGCACCTCGGGCCAACGTGGCTAGATCGCATTTTGCACGAGAAATTACACACCATGTTTCGTTGACATGTGGTCCCGTTCCAACATATCAGTGAGACGATGGCGAGTAGTAGGAGTATTTCCGAACCAACGTGTAGGCCGGGGCGCCCCTTCGTGAACCGTGGCAAACTGGCAACCGTCCACCGACTCTTCACCTTTCCCTCTCGATTTGGAACTGCCGTCGCACGCTCTTCCTCTCCCTCCTCCATTTTCCTTCAGCCCTTCACGCTTTCTTCTGCCATTGTTCGATCGTCTTCTCCATGGAGGGAACAGGACGGAAACGACCCCGTTATTCTTGCCCCGATCTGAAAGATGACGTGGTGGAGGAACTCATTGATCGGTGTGACGTCATCACCTCGGCTAGCATGGCAGGTTCGTTCAAGCCCATTCTTGACTCAACTAATAACATCATTACAAGGAACCCAAGAGTCAAGGAGCGGTTTGATCTCCCCTATCTTCTTCACCGTGACCCTGATGACTAGCGTCGTCACGACGGAGGCCTCGCCCTGTGCAAGTTGATGTCGCTTGATAATGATACGTATGATGTTAAGATGCCATCGCTTGAGGGCAAGGCTTGGGCAGGTGCAAATGGAAATTGGGTTGTTTACATTGGGTCCAACTGCGAGTGGAAACTTGTGAATGTGTACACTCGTGACCGGGCTCCACTTCCAAAAATCTCAGCAGACTGCCCAGAGGTTGAGCACACCGGTATTGTATGCATGTTCAAATAAAATCATGGTGACTATCTTCTACGGAAGATAGCAATTTCTCGAGTTCCCAACCGCTCTTGGAATTACAACAACTATGAAGTTGTTGCTATCTTCAACAAGCTTGTTGCCGTCCTTGCTGGTTTGACTCGATGGTGACTATCTTCTACGGAAGATAGCAATTTCTCGAGTTCCCAACCGCTCTTGGAATTACAACAACTATGAAGTTGTTGCTATCTTCAACAAGCTTGTTGCTGTCCTTGCTGGTTTGACTCGATGGATATTGCTCACAAATCAGTTTCTGTACATGGATGAGTACTATGATGCAATTGAATACGAGGGCCTTGTGTTTGCTGCCACCACTCGTGGCACTGTTTTTGCATGGAATCGTTGTTTCGGTACGTTTGTCTTCCACCGTAATTATAATTGTTTCATCCACATGCATGCGGGTTAGCAAGTTTCCCTTTACTAATTAACCTTTCTTGTGTTTCCAAGGTCCTGCGAACATTCCACCACCTATACTTGAAGATTTTTATAACCAAGGGGGAGATGACGATGGTGATGATCACGAGCATGAGGACGAGCAGTGCCTATACTATTTGGCGCCTGACAACTAATTCTGATGGATCACCTCTTCTCGTGTGTATACAGCCCACTGATGATGTTACTGCTAAGGAAGCAGGTGTAGTCTCCCATGGTCGCACTCTCCGGACCTATTCCAACACCCGTTGCATGGTATTCGGGATGGATACTAGTGTGCTAGTGCCAACTCCTTCTCCCTGGTGCAGAATTGATAGTCTTGGAGAAAACTCGCTCTTCCTTGGACAAAACTATCCAATGATGGTGAAAGACAATCCAACTGCTGTTGACACAACGTTACTACCATTTATGAGAAGCAACTGTGTCTATACCTCGGGCATTTGGGTGGTTCCCTACCCTGGTACAGATATAGTAGGCTGCTTCAGCCTGGATGATCAGTCCTGCGTTGGTCTCCAGATCGACAATGGATGGCCCGTCCCAGAGAATCACTTGTGGTTCAAAGCAAGCGTTTCCAACACTGAGGAATGGTTGAGTTGAAGTTCATTTCATTGCTTGTTATTTGTTGTGTGGTGAAAACTTTAGTATTTATAATGTATCCTCGTTGTCGATGTGGGTTGATGACCTGTTGTATGTAATAAAATGATATGCCTATGATAAACTTACTAAATTTATGAATGGCTTTCGAGTCGCTTTTGTGGGTGAATGGTGCGACGAGGCAAAAAAATATTTTCCAAATACGTAATTGTACGTGCATTGCAACAGGTTATCGGATGAGGCCAATCAACAATAGTAGTACACCATTTGTACTAGCTTCACATGCTTCACGCGTCGTGCGGGTGTTTTTACTGTAGCCATATTATACTACGTAACCAGCACCTCGAATCCTCGATACTAGTAGTACTATATAGTAAGTAGTAGGATTAGTAGGGTGGCATGGGCCAGAACAAGCATTCACATCCAGGAGTACGGCACACGCCACCAGCACGACTTCCATCTGACACCATATTTCTTGGAGTGCGTGCTAGAGCAATCTCTTCAACCTCATCGTTTCTCTAACTCGGCCATCGCGCGGCGGGCGGGGTGGGGGTTTGCCGATAGTCGGTTTCCTTAACCGCGGTCCCACTTGTAAGGCCAACTGCAACGCACAACCCCAAACGGACCTTCGTTTTGCACAAACTCCAACGGTAATTTTGACTGGAAAAGCAAGACCAAAGAAAACAAGAACCACAAGAATACATTTTACTACTGTTGTAAGTTGGATTAGTGCCTTCTCGATGCATTCATTGTTTATCTGCGGAGGCTCGATCTTGCGTGCTTCTTTCTTCTTCGAGTGTAAAGAAGTAGACGTTGCTTCCTCGCATCTAGTCTCATGTCTAGCCTCTATTCTAGTACTCCCTCCGGTCCGTTTTTCTCTGCGTCTAAGTAGCAACACGCATACCAAGTAGGAGTATCAACAAGTGCACTAATCTCATCTATAGCCTCTATGCTAGCTAAAAGTGATAGAACATCTACTAAATTGCGCTCTATCAATATATGGATGTACTCTTCTTCCCAATACAAAAACTTGCATCCATTCTACTCCCTCCGTTGCACAATACATGCCTTCTATTTGTCAAAATATATATGTATCTAGACATGTTTTAGTATATAGGTACATCCATTTTTGGACAAATGGAAGTCAAGTATTTTGGAACGGAGGGAGTACATAGCAAAAATTTTAAGTTAGCACAACTAGTCTAATCCGAGAGCACAACCGAAGATTTGGTCGGGTTCTTCCTCCTTTTTCCAACACGTGGGACATCCAGCATCCAGGTCGTGTCATGAAATAAAATAGAGTGGTAGTTGAAGCCACGAGATGTGCATCTTGGGTTAAACTGTAAATAGAATCTTACTACTCTTGAGTAACTCCAAAAGCGGCCACCAAAGATCTTTCTTGGATTTTTTTTCATCACCAGCACATTGAGGTGAAAGATGTGCAGGTTCAGTGGGTCCTCTTGCGCTTTCACTGACATGTGGGACCGCATGTGAGCAAACAGACGATGGGCTCCGCGCGTCCGCTGGCTGGCTGAGAAGAGAGATAGAGGAGGGCTGAGCACGGACTGCGGGAAATTTGTTCTACGTACCTCGATATAGTGGGGTGGCATGGGCCATAACTAGCGTTCACGTCTAGCAGTACGGCACAAGCCACCCACACGAGTCCCATCCGACACCAGTTTTCTTGGAGTCCGTGCTACAGCCATCTCTTCTCCCTCCTGTTTTCTCAGCCATCGCGCGGTGGGCGGGGTGGGGGTTTGCCGATAGTCGGTTTGCTCAACTGCGGTCCCACTTGTAAGTGAAATGCAACACCGCACACATTCCTGCTTCAGCGGCGTGCCGGACCAACCGTGTGGGGGTGCGACGCGAACACGGCAGGCTTTTCCTTTTGAACTCGTAAGTTGTTAATTTTGGTTCTGCTCCATGGCATGATCTATAGATAGGAAATAACGATTTTGCCTAGAGTAATGAGAAGTTTGGTTCTGGTGCCGTTCATGCATGGAGTACGTACGAAAATTATGAAGTTGATGCGAAAGGTAAGATAATTACTGTAGTATCATATACTACTACATGGATTTGACGGGAAGATAAAAAACATACGGATCCATCAACGACATCTCACGTCCTAGTGCGCCGGGTCACCAACCGACGTGTGAGGAGCAGTGGCGTTGGCGACGAGCTCAACGTGCTTCTGAACAGTGTCGTCCAAGGTTGCCCTGCGGTCCAAGAAGGCCAGCGTCCTATCGTCCTCCTCTTGCATGTAGTAGTCCTTGTGGACGATTTGCGCGTAGACGTAGGTGATTATGTCGATGGTGTCTTACTGCGCCAGGCGCTGCGCCGCGAGCGCGACCTCGAGGTGGACATTCTCCGACGCGATGGCGGGCAGTCGCAGGGCCACTAGTGCGTCGAAGAGGTTGTCACCATAGTGGTCGTTGAGGGTGGCGGGCATTGCAGAACCTGGGAGCGTCGGCTGGAGGCTTACGTCAAAGTCGTCTGCGAGCTTCTTGACGATGGTAAACTTGTCGAGGAAACCGACGAGGACCTCGTCGAACAAGGAGACAAAGCTGTCGTCCAAGCGGCCCCTCTCCTTGGCAGCCTCAAGCAATACTACCTGGAGACATTCCTCGTTGCCAGGCCGCAGGCCGGTGTCGTGGACCATCTGGCACAGCCGATTGATGCTCGCGCTCATCGCCTCCATGTGTCTATCTTATCTTCTAGTCAACTGATCTTGCGATTCGAGTGATCACTCTTTCCCTTGGTTAGCATGCGTAGGTGCGTAGGATTTCGTACTACTCCTCGGCCCTCTACTGCACCTGCCTTTGGCTGTATGATAGGTGGGCCAGCCACCCCCTGGGCCCACGTGTCATTCACCCAAAGGCAGTTGCCGTAAGTCAATGAAGCTGCGTCCCCCTCCGTACCGGTGCAGTATAGTCATCTCACCGGACATCTAGTTGGTGCCAAACGAGAGAAGTTTGATGTTTACTGGTTTATTGGTCCCCTTTGCATTTTGCGCCAAGTTTTGACCTTTGATTTAACTAATAAAATGTTAATGCATGTAAACCAAAATGTTGTGTAAGTCACATTACGAAAACCAAATAATCCCAAAACACTTAGGCACGGTGCATTAACTCCCTCCTTGTTTCTTATTTCGTGACATATCAACCAATGAGAGATGTGGGCCGTGCATGCTTTCAATGACTTGAGACTACCAAACATGACATGCAGTGTTTAGTTCATTGCATTTAATCCTATTAGTACTCTAGTTAGCAAAAAAAGCATTAAGTTCTCTCGCCGATAGGAATAAAACACCATGTATTTATTTACAGAGCGAGTAGTACATTTTTTGTGACATGCATTACTAGATATTGCTAGTCAAATACTAAAATCCAGATGGACGTGGTAGTACTCCTAAATCCAGATGGTGGTACTAGTACTAGTTGTAGTACTACCTCCGTCCGGGTTTATTGGTCCTCATTGTATTTCATGTCAAATTTTGACCATAGATTAAACTAACAAAATGTTTACGCATGTTACCAAACATTATATTTTTGAAAACTATGTTCAAATACGAATCCAATGAGATAAATTTTTTTGACATGCATTAACATTTTATTAGTTAAGTCCTTAGTCAAAATTTGACACAAACTACAAAGGGGACCTGTAAACCAGGACGGAGGTAGTACTACCAATGTAGTAGTAGGAGTACAAGCACTGTACTACCCGTTGGTCAAATTATTACGTGCTGCTCCTCACAATGAAGTGACAAGACCCTGCGCCGGAGATGACACCTGAGTATAGGCACCGTGTTCGGCATACCATAGTCAGCCTCACCGTCTGCAGTCACTATCATCATGGCTGTAGAGCTAGCCTGCTTACAACTAGCCCTATTCGACATAATTTCCCGTGCGTAGATGCCCGTGCATTGCACGGAACACGAAGATTGGGGGTGGACGGCTCTGGCGGCGGCCATCGCGCCAGATTTTTCCACGGCCTTCTATAGATGTGGTGCGGAGGAGATAAGGCTGATTGTGAGAGACAAGGAGTTGTTTGTAAATAGGGAACACGTGCGGGCATCTTTTTGCAAAAATGGAGAAGCTTGGTTTATATGCATCAGATCTAGATCCGACGGCTATTGGTGAAAGATGGGAGGCACAACATCATCACCAACTTAGGACCTGTTTGATTCACAGGATTTTGAAAACGCAGGAATAGGACACGGCAATATTACAAGTTTCAAACTGATATTACAAATGTTAGGAGTAATGCTGCACCTAGGAAGAGGGAATTACTAGGAAGTTTACGTAAGAACTTTTGTTACTTTAGGTGGATGCAGCATTATCATACAAACTAAAATCCACCACCCTGACAAGTCACTAATGGGCAAATAAGTTTTCGAGTCTCTGGCCACTTGATGTTTCAAAAACAAATTCAGCTTCTGCGGAGACTTTGTCATTTAGGCTTAGACGCTTGCGGTGATCAGCACGCCATTCATTGTTGCGCCAGAGAACGCCAAACCTCATTACCTTGAGCACACTTGCCTCCAGAACAAAGAACCTAGCCAATTTAATCTCAGATGTGCTGCCTCGGTAGTCGATCAAATCAATTTCTGTAAGCTGGAGATCAAGGCATTCGATGAGATTGTTATAGTGCAGCACATTTTTCACTTTCGGGTCTTTTTTTATCTGCAAAAGAAGAGAACATATTACAGCAGTTGGCTGCATAAGATTGTCGTATCATCAAGAGGTACCAATATCATTCGCTCATACGATAGGGTTGGCTGGCTAGTGATATTTTTTCACTCTCTCTCTCTCTCTCTCTCTCTCTCTCTGTGTGTGTGTGTGTGTGTGTGTGTGTTTCCTCTCATTTAACTAGGAGCACGTGAAGAGCTTGGGCATTTGTTGCCTTCCACTATGTGGCCGATGCCATATTTCGCGAAAGTATGCCACATAATATGCATCGATGTCAAATCAAAAGATTTTGGCACCACTCTTGCGATGTGAGAGAGTTGGCACCGCTGTGCACACAGACCCACATGTATAAACAAATCAATCAAACCAACTACACCAGCCTCTCACTCTCCCAAACAAGTGTTTTTTTATTGCCTCGGTCCTCTCTCTCTCCCACGCAGTGTTTTTTCATTGCGTGAGTTAATTTGGCACCGGAGCAAAGTAGGTGATCCAGATTGGGGCACCAGATGAGAAATGGAGGGGCATCGATGCCAAATGCATCACAAGTGAATTTGGCACAAGTTTTGGCCTACATAGCCCACTTTTGTACTCCCTCCGTCCCAAAATTCTTCTCTTAAATTTGTCTAAATACGGATGTATCTAGTTACATTTTAGTGTTAGATACATCGGTATCTAAACAAATGTAAGACAAGAATTTTGGGACGGAGGGAATACTACCTCGTATTTAGAATAAAATTTTGACCATAGATTTACCTAAGAAAATGCCAATGCATGTCACTAAAAATTACACCATTTGAAATTAAGTTCAAATACGAATCCAATGATATAGTTCTTAGTGACATGCATTAACATTTTGTCAGTTAAATCTATGGTCAAATTTTGATACTACAAAATTGGAAGAGTAATCCAGGACGGAGGTAGTACTTGCTCTTAGGGTAACCATAGAGTTACTGGAGTAGTCTAAGTTACTTTCCACTATGACTAGCCTAGGCTACTATAGTAGTACAGCATAAAAACGATGCAGGTGATCACGTGAGAAAAAATACTAAAAACATTTCTTTCGGTGTAGTGGGTAGATGCAATTTTGAACACTACACTTGTCATCGTAATTCGGGAGAAATTGAGCTACGTTGTGATTACTGTTTACTTATAGGAAAGAAGTTTCACCTCGATGAGTAGCTTCTTCGTGCACAGAAAGCATGTAAGGAATCCAACAACTTGATCCAGATTGGGGCCGATAGATTTTAGTGCTAAGATCTTCATTGTGCGCATGGACTGGTCAAGCTTGTGGGAATCATTTTCTGGAAGACGGTCATAAATACATCAAGAAGAAATTTAAAAATGTGAATTTCAAGAAGAGGGAGAATAAGATGAGTGATGTACCTGAACGATTACAGATCCAATAAAGAGTTTGGAGAATTTGGCAGACGAGTACACCAATGCTGTCAATTTCGGCGCGTCAATGACCCTGATTTTTGTTGGACCTTCTAGATCCGATACAAGCAATCTCTCAAGGAAAGGCGCATTCTCAATGACCATAACGTGGAACAGCTAGAGTGATCTCTTCCCAATTGATGTCTTGTTGCGGGCCAGCAAGACACATAAACCCATCGGAGATTCATCGAGGCAATGTGGAGGCTAATGAACCCGTGGATCTGCTCAAGACGAAGGTACTCGAGCGCAGTACAGCTACGGAGCAGGTGCTCCATAGCCTTCTTCGAGATGACAACATCGAAGAGGTCGAGTTGCTTGAGTTGAGGGAGAAGAAGGGCGGGCGCGGCATTAATCTGGGGAAGATAGCAGGAGCCGAAGCTGGTGCAGCGCAGCATTGGCATGAGGCGGAGCGCGGACGGCGGCAGAGAGCGACATCGTCCAGCTTCAAAGTTGAGCTCCTCGAGCTGATCTAGGGCGGGGGATAAGAACCACTTGTCTAACTTGGGTTGGACCTTGCAGTTGGTATTGAACATGCGGATGTCAAGGCGTCTGGATGGCCCAGGGTGCGATGAAAGGATCTTGGAGACTGCGGCCATGCGTCTGCACTCCCCATCGCAGAGGCAGCTGTCGACGGTGAGGTTGAGGGGGACGTAGCACCAGAGGGGGCGCCACCGCCGGGAGAGCAGGGCGGTCCGCACGACAGATTTGGTGGGGAGGAGGCCGATGATGACGAGCAGCATGTCATCGGGGAGGCTGCTGATGAAGTCCAGGCTTGCCGGATGTGGTTTTGGCTCGAGCCACCTCCGCTTGTTGGCTGCCTCGCCGTCCATCTCAACCGGCGGCGACGCCGGTGTACACGTGTGCTGGTGTGTGTTGTGTGCTGGGTGTGCGCGAGTGCGTCCTTCTGTGCATGCTGCCGCGTAGTGGTGAATTGTGCGCAAGTGTGTCCTTCGCGCGCAAGAAGTTTGTCCTCAATGCGCCCTCAATTTACTAGCGTGCGGGGTGCTACCTTGAGTGGTTTCAACTTTGTTTACTTCAACGCGTGTCAGATGGGCCTCTAGTTTACTTATTTTCACCCACTTCCACATGGGCCAGCACACCAAGATACAGAACACGAGCTGACAACGCAGCATGTGGATTGGTTGACCGGTCAACTAGACAATATAGGGAGCTATACGCTGACATAGTGAGCGTATAATCCATCGGTATAGAGAGTTCAAGTGAGAGGGGAGGACCGTGAGAGATAGCAGAGAGAGAGAGAGAGAGAGAGAAAGAGATACTCCCTTTGTTCGATAATGTAGTTACAAGATTTTTTTTTAAGTCAAACTTTTGAAACTTTGACCAAGTTTATAAATAAATTACTTATATCTACAATACCAAAGATAAATGATAGTATGAAGTACATGTTGTGATGAATCTAATGATCGTTCCAGATGTAAATGTTTTTCTCCACATATACCTGGTCAAACTTTTCTGAGGTTTGACTTTTCAAAACATCCATATGCTTATGGACGTGACAGAGTCCCTAACGCGCGCGCGAGAGAGAGAGAGAGAGAGTGAAAAAAGTGTGTGTGCGTGTGTGAAAGAGACATGGACAACACACGATAAAAGTAGAAAAAAGCGTGTGTGTCTTATGCAAACATATCACACATGCATCTTCGACAACGGAGGCAAGGTGGGGAGATAGTGTGTGGTTGTTTGGAACCGAGAGAGGAAGACCCCTAGCACGTGGCCAAGAGGGGTCTAACAAACAAGGGAGAGAGGTCGAGAGAGACGTACGGAGAAAATGCAGACATGGGGAGGAGAGAGTGTATGTTTGTCATAGAGAGACCCCCTGGAGATCGTGATGGGACTACATGGGTGGGAGATCGAGTGACAAGGTGTGTGCACGATAGAAGACACCCCGAGAGATATTGAGATAGACATATGGATGGAAGGAGACAATACGTGTGTTCCTGATGGCTAGTAAGAGATAATCATACTTAGGAGGGGGGGAGTGCTTGTGCCTATGGCCCTGTTTGGATACTCTAACTCAGTTAGAGGTTAGAGTTAGATTCATACCCTGAACTAACCCTGAACTAACTCTAAGTAAAGAGGTGTTTGGATGGCAGGGTTAGATGGAGCGCGGATACGGCGAGGCACCTTCACGGGCGGTGCGAGAGGGAGGGAGGGAGAGGACGAGAAGCTTCGAGGAAGTGGGGAGGGATCTGCTGCGGGGAGAGCGAGAGAAAAAAGTGTTTATTAGTGGTCCCGAGAAGAACTAACCCAAATAAGCACCTCTTGGATGGGTTAGTTTTTTTGGATGGGTTAGATGCATCTGACCTAAACTAACCCTCCTGTTTGGATCTTTTTGGCTTAGTTGACTCCAAACTAACCCAAACTAACTCTAACCCATGGATCCAAACAGATCCTATGATGGAGTGAGGGATTATGGTACTTAGGGGGGTGCGTGTCACATGGAGAGAGAATAAGGGCGGAGAGTGTTGGATGGGTCTATATGTATAGCGCGAGGGAGACATGTGTATGTGTGAACCAGGGAGATATAAGGCCAGTTTGGCTTGTGTCGTGAGCATCTTTTGTGTGGCCTGGTGTTGTGGCTGGATTTCATGCACATTTTTTTGGTTGCTACCCTGTGAAAAAGATAGCCTGCCTGGGCTGGGTTCCCTTGCACTTTAATTAGCCTGGCTGAACTCCAGACACTGCAAGTGGCCTAGCCCAAGCGACCAATTTTGAATGCCTGGCCGTGCCTGGTCGTGCGGCCACGAGGCTAACAGCAACATGGATGGATATTAGCATTAAATAATTGATGCATGGATTGATTGATGGGACGTTGATGCTTTGCTTGGTCCAGGCATGAACCAAACGCTTCAGCACCACACAAGCCTAGCCAGATAGAAATATTTTACATCTCACGTCCACACCAGGCAGTACCAGCCATCAAGGCATGAGGGTCAGGTCACGAACCAAACTGACCAATAAAGTTTGAGAGAGATTGAGGAGCCTCGATAAGGCTTTGTGGTGCATCAGATAGCTGAGAGGGGGAAAGAGATATTCCATCCGCTCGATAATGCAGTGCATGTAAATTTTTTAGAAGTCAAACTTTGGAAACTTTGATCAGGTTTACGCAAATGATATTTATATCTACAATACCAAAGATACATCATACAAAACTACATCTTATGGTGAATCTAATGGTATATGTTTGCCGTACTAGATGTAATTCTTTTTCTCCACGTACATGGTCAAACTTTGTGATGTTTGACTTTTCAATAAATCTATATGCTATGGACGGAGGAGAGTGCCTCGGTCGAGACAGATCAAGTGCGTGTGAAGGAGAATGAGTAAGTGTGCAAAAAGAGTATGTGTGTGAAAGAGAAAGTGACAACAAACGATAAATTAGAGAGAGAATGTGTTTTTTCGTTTCTTATGCGAACATATCGTGCATGCATCTTCGAGATGGAAAAGCGAGGCGAGGAGATACACGAAGATAGCTAGTGTGTGATTGTTTGCAACAGAGAGGGACACCCCTGTAGCACATGTCCAATAGAGGTCTGGCCAACAAGGAAAAAAGGTCGAGGGGGACACATGGATGGCACGGACGCATGGGGAGGGAGAGAGGGTGTGTTTGTGATAGAGAGATCCCCTCGAGATCATGAGGGGACTATATGGGTGGGAGATCGAGGGAGTGCGTGCGTGATAGAAAGATGCACCGAGAGAAATCGAGATAGACCATGCACATGTTTGTGATGGAGACTAAGATTAGCTAGTCATATACATATAGGGGGGACTGTGTGTGCCTACAATTGAGTGAGAGACCATCATACTTGGCTAGCTAGGCATGAGATTGTGTGTGTGTGTGTGCGTGTGAGATGGAGAGAGAACGAGGGAGAGAGATAGAGTTTTAGATGGGCCTATCGAGTGCGAGCGAGATATGCATGTGTATGTGTGACCCAAGTGGATGGAGAGTTTGAGAGAGGGGGGAAGAGCTCCGAGACGACATAGTGGTGCGTGAGAGAGTTACGGGAAAAGAGCCAAGGAATTTGTGTGCGTACGATGAGTGCACCCAAGATATCTAGCTTAGACTAGCTAGAGTATCATACATAGTGTGCGAGAGAGACCTATAGATGGTGTATATATGAATGCGAACTAGAAAGACCCCCCCCCCACACACACACACACAGAGAGAGAGAGAGAGAGAGATGGAGAGAAAGGGAGAGGGACCAACAAGGTTTTTGTGTCGGATGCGTGCGACAGAATTGAAGATTGTCGGCGAGAGAGTGGGTGAGAGAGAGAACAGGAGTCCGGGAGAGGGGGAGGTCGCGTTTTATGCATCAAAGACTGATATAAACCATGTTTCGATATAAACTTACATTCGAATATTTAAATTGGAGAACATGTTGTCTGCAATCCACACATGAACGGATATATGCGTATATCAAACAAGTTCATTAATTTGACTTTCAACATGTTCATGGAGTACTATAATACTGTACAACATGCTACTCGATTGAGGTGTTCAATTTTGGATTTAGTTCACTATTTTGACCTACTGAACGAGCTAGTTCATTGAATCGAGATATTTCATTTTGGGTTTGATTCGCGTTTTTGAGTGGGTCAACTATTTGTCATATAGTAAATCGCTAGCAACGAGCATGTAAAAACACATTACTCTCGAGCATCATCTCTCCATCTAAAAAAGAAGTGGCAAGCTAATATTTCAAAATTTGATTCGAATCAACTTGGTAAGGTAAAAGTGGATGCTCGTTCTCCCAAAATTTGAATGAACCGTTAAACATCCTCTCTGCTCGGTGGAATTCGCCCGAGCTAATAAATGGGAGACGCGGAATTACCGTCCTATGTGGGACACGCATCAATTGGACCATTGTACATCGAGGGTAGGTTCGTAACTTCATCCAAGCGCGCCTTCTCCTCGGCCGAAATGGCATGTGCCGAATAATTCATAAACCATGGTCGGCAAAACACGCTCTCCTCGCCCGAAATAGCTCGCGCCCACTATTTCAAAACACGCTCTCCTCGCCCAAAATCGCTCGCGCCCACTATAGTTCAAAACACGCCCTCCTCGCCCGAAATCGCTCCCGCCCACTATTTGGGGAGAAGCAAAGTTACTCTACTATCCCCGACCCTCAGTACACAGACCCAAGCCGAGAAGCCTATAGGCAAGGGTAGAACTGTAACTCCCCCTCACATTTCAGACAAATGCGTCCGTAAGACATGGTTCCACTCCCCTCCCAATCCCCCCCCCCCGCCCGCCCCCATTCATACCTCGTGGGCGCCAAATCACCTTCTCCCCGAGAAGCTCCCTTCTCCCGAGCCGCGAAACCTCAGCCCCACCTCCATGGCGCCCCCCACCCCACCAATTTCACAATCGCCCTCCTCCCTAATGCCGGAGACGCTGTCCAATTGCCGTCGTGCACTGGGTCGTGTGCCTCTTACTCTGTGCTACTGGTGCTGCCTCGATGACGGCCGCGTGAATCGTACCGGAGCCGACTCACCCCCGCCGTTGTTCAGGGCCGGAGCAGCTCCAACTTCGGATCCATCCAGAGTCTTGGCGCTGCTTTCGTGTAGCCGTCGACTATCGCGACATCGCTCTTTCCCTGCCGCCGGTCGCCACCGCAACCGCGCTGGCCTCACCGACTCGGCAGCTGGACCAGCCTACTTCACCATGCTGCTAGATAGGTCGCACCCTCATCTCAAATCACTTTATTTAGGCGTCAGTTGTCTGAATTTTTATTCTGGGCCAATTGATTCCCAATGGGAAGCAGCACCCCTCGAGGCGGCGGAGCTCCTAGGCTGCCGGTTGGCTGGTGTCTAACGTAAGGGTGTAGGGCCGCAAGTTTGCCACGGAAGCAGCGCTTAGATGGCTATCTTTTAGAGCTGCGTGGGTTGAAGTTACTACCACCGCCGGATCTGGATGACGGGGAGTCTTTGTGGATTGGCCCAGGGGCGGCGCAACCACGGCAGTGCGGTGGGGCGGGGAGCGGGGTTTTGGGTGGGGCCACGGACGGCGGAGGCAGGCTGCTCTGCCGTTGGTCACTGGCTCTTTGGGGAAGATTTCGAACAGTGTCAGCTGGGAGGCACAAGATGGCCATCAAGCCATCCAGCGTAGATCGGACAGTACCAAAATAAAATAAAATCGTGTGACCCCAATTTAGTCTTCAGTCAACAGACATGTGACCACTCTCGTACCTTGCTGTTGATCTCTTAGTGTATTTCTTCAGATCAAAGAGATATGTCGTTCTTAACATTATGCGTTATCTGCATCTTCAGACACACCGTCTTCCGTCTCACCGCAGCTGCTCCAACAAGGGAAGCATACACCAGAAGGGAGCTACAGTCCCCACTCAATAGTTCCCTGCATCGAATGCGCGTGCCTGACATGGACAGCCACAACAACTGCAGGGCCATCGACAAGTCAGCACATGATGCTCACTCCTATGGATGGCAGCCAGATAGGTTGTACCCTCATCTTACTTGTGTGCAACATTTATGGCTTTGTTATTCATCTAAGCACGGAAAATAGATCATCACATTTCACTGTATATTCATGCTGATATCTTACGGGTCTTGTTCAGGAGTTCACGCTATTCCATAGTTCAGCTAAGATACTTGTTCTTTAGGTAACGCTGTTCCATAGTTATCATCCATCAGCCAATGCTATCCCATAGGCTGGTGATCATAGTATTATACCACTTCTAGTATTACCTATGTTGTTCTTTAATACTTTTGTGTGCCATCTAGTTAATCTCGAGTACAAACGATACATATTCTGTAGCTTTCATCTGTGTTCTCCCTTTAGTTTATGAGACCTGTTGCTGCTAGTTAACCCCAGTCCTACTATTTATGTCGTCTCCTACAGGCACTCATTTACATAAATCTAACTACTAGTTGTCTTCCATGCATGTCAGATATAATTGCACACACTGATATATCCACAAGAACCTCACGGAGCAATGTAAAGGCCAATAAACTTGATGTCAATGATACCCAATATGATGGAACATGTAAAGGCAGTTCTTCAGAAGAATTGCAGAAAGATGATGAATCCTCTTCACCCCACAAGGTCCTTGCTCTAACTTGGACTGTGATATGGGTACAACATGCATATAATGTCCTGGAGTGTATCTACTCTGTTGCAATGCCATGTGCTTAGCATGCTGATCATGCATGTAAATATGTCATGCCTTCCTGTTTTTCAGTACCTATTCCATTCATGATAACATGTTTTCAAATTCAAGTACTGTCATTCTACTCTATCGCAATGCCATCTGCTTAATTTGGACATCATGCTTCTAAATATCTTATGCATTGTTATTCATCAGTATGTACTTCATCTGTCTGCCATACCATATTTTTTTACATTGAAGTGCTATTCTAGTGCTTTGTTGCAATGCCATCTTATTTTCCCAATCATACACGTGTATGTTGACTTAGTTATTTCTGTACGTATTCCGCTAGCATATAGTTTTACATTCAACTAGTGTTTTTTTTCTATGTTGTCCTGTCGTATCCCTAGATCTTACACCATACTCCCTCCGTCCGGATTACCTGTTGCCGAATGGATAAAAAGGATGTATCTAGAACTGAAATACGCCTAGACCCATCCTTTTTTTCCGGATGGAGGGAATACATGTCAATATGTCATGCCTTTCTATTCTTTAGTACCTATTCCATCTCTTTGTTGTCGCATGTTTTATAATTAAAGCACCATTCTTCTATACAAGGCATGCAAGGGGAAGACGACTATGTTAGAATCTGAAGGGTTACAAACAAGGCCTTTGCAAAAGATCCAAACGCCAGGAGATAATAAACCAACTCCAGTTTTTATAGATACTGCTCCAGCACAGAGAAACCCAACTCCTACTAATAATAAGCAGATTCTAGTGGCCAAAGAACTAGTCCGCTCCAGTCCAGCAAAAATATGTCAACTCAATTCTAAGAAGCGTGTGCGTATCCTTGCATCATGAAATTTTATAGCATGCTGATCATATTTTCTACATGTTTCTTACCCATCTCTCTTTTAGAAAATAAGCTTAATAGATAGAAGAATTTCTGCAATGGTATCGTTTATGAGGAAAGATTCTTGCAGGAATTCTCTATGCTCCAATGTAGATGTAAGTACCTGTTGTATATCACTATATTTTTACATCAGCATGTATTTTGTTAATCGGCGTGAATCCAACCTTTATATGATCTAAATTTAGTTGTAGAAAAATGTATGATTAAAGGCCACAATGTTGATTTCTGTAAGGAAAACTACCTGGTAGTTTTGCATCCTGGGCTGCATGAGTGTACTATCTCATATCAATGGGTTTGAATGCTTTGGTTCTGTAGTGGGTTTTTCAGTTTTTTTACTGTGTTGTCCTGTCGTATCCCTAGCTCTTACATCATACTCCCTCCGTCTGGATTAAATGTCGCAGAAATGGATAAAACTGGATGTATCTAGAACTGAAATACGCCTAGACCCGTCCATTTATTTCCGGATGGAGGGAATACATGTCAATATGTCATGCCTTTCTATTCTTCAGTACCTATTCCATCTCTGTTGTAGCATGTTTTATAACTGAATCACCATTATTCTATATAAGGCATGCAAGGGGAAGGCGGCTATGTTAGAATCTGAAGGGTTACAAACCAGGTCTTTGCAAAAGATCCAAACGCCAAGAGATAATAAACCAACTCCATTTTTCATAGATATTGCTCCAGCACAGAGAAAGCCAACTCCCACTGATAATAAGCAGATTCCAGTGGCCAAAGAACTAGTCCGCTCCAGTCCAGCAAAAGAATGTCAACTCCATTCTAAGAAGCGTGTGCGTATCCTCGCATCATGAAATTTGATAGCATTCTGATCATATTTTCAACATGTTTCTTACCCATCTCTCTTTTAGAAATTAAGGTTAAACGATAGAAGACTTCCTCCATTGGGATCGTATTCGAGGAAAATATCTTGCGGGAATTCTCTGTGCTCCAATGCTGATGTAAGTACCTGTTGTATATCACTATATTTTTACATCAACATGTATTTTGTTAATCAGCGTGAATCTAACCTTTATCTGATCTAAAATTAGTTGTAGCAAAATGTTAAAGGCGCCAATGTTGATTTTTGTAAGGAAAACTGCCTGGTAGTTTTGCATACTGAGCTGCATGAATGTACTATCTCATATCACGCACATTACTGAATTGTAGTGCTTCTCTGGTTGCCCATTCATTCATTGTGTCAATGTTGCTTTCATACTACCTTACTTGGCTGATGATAGTTGTGCCATATTGTGTTAATTTGGTGTAGGCTAGTTGCCCAAACATTCGTTGTGTCAATGTTGCTTTCCTATTATCTGACTTGGCCAATGATAGCAATGCTAGTATGTTAATTTTGTGCAGGCTGCTGAAGATAAGAAGACAAACTCTGAAAATAGCAAGCCAACCCCATTGTTTCTTTTCAGTAAATCTAGGCCAGGTAATATGGCAATAACTCATGATTAATCTGTTTGGTTCCCGTCCTAATTTATGTTATGATGCAGTGGTCGAGACACTCTCCACTATCAATAATACAAGCCTGCCAAAATTGCCATCTGAATCTGTTTAGTATCCTCTGTCTCGAATGCAACGAAATAAATGTATGTTTGTGAACCAATTAATGGCTGAAGCAATGATGGAAATGGTGGATGAATCAGAGGTGCAGAGTCGTGCGACACAACAACTGATCAATGTTTTCAGAGACAGCGTAGCAAAGTAGAAAGAACTTGCCCACATGCTTATGGGCGTCATCTGTGCTGAGGTTGCAGATTGTGACGTTGTAGATGGTTAGGTTCTGCTCATTTATTTGCACTGGCATCAATCTTTGATTGCCCAGTGGATGTAGTTTCCTGTAATATATGCTGGATGTGCAATGTTATTCCCTATATGTCGTACCTTTGCTTGATCGGTTTTGGTCCTGTGCATAATTGCTCGTCGTAATGGGCTCAAATTATCTAATTTGGCCTAAAGACATGTACGAACTTTAGTGGGTCATTAAGTTAATGGGCTATTACTAGGCCGAAAGTTAATGGTCGGCCCTCTTATCTCCCAGGTCGTTAACAGGCCGACATCGAAGTGGGCAACAGTTGGCCCCAATTTATTTCACGGGACGTTAACAGGCTGTTACTAAGTTTGGGCTACATATGGCCCAACTATACTGTAGGCCTTTAGCAGGCCGAAAGAGACAGCGGGCTTGTACTAGACCATGAAGACCATGGGCCGCTAAGAGGCCGAAAGCCAGGTCGTATTGTAAATGGCCCACCTGTGTTGTGGGCCTTTAGCAGGCCGAAAGAGAAACCGGGCTGGTATTGGACCATGAAGGGCATGGGCCGTTAAAAGGCCAAAACTAAGGTCCAACTACAAATGGCCCAACTCATTTATGGTCCGTTAACAGGACGAAAGGCACACAGGGCCGGGAATTGGCCCAACACTTAAATGGGTCAATAAAAGGCCAAAACCCAGGCCCGACTACAAATGGCCCAACTGATTTATGGGCCGTCAACAGGCTGAAAGTGACACCAGGCCAGAAATTGGCCCAACACTTAAATGGGCCGCTAAAAGGCCGAAACTCAGGTCCGAGAACAAATGGCCCATCAGATTTATGGGCCGTTAACAGGCTGAAAGACACACCGGGCCGGAAATTAGCCCAACATTTAAATGGGTTGCTAAAAGGCCGAAAGATGTACCTCCTGAAAATTGGCCCATCCATTAAATGGGTCGTTAACAGGCCGAAATCTCACCGGGCCGATATTGAGCCCAAATATATAGCGGGATGTTAACAGGCTCGAACGGACGATGGGCTGCAACGGTGTCAAATCTTTAACGGGCCGAATTGGCACATCTCGTATGGGCCGTGGGCTTAAATGGACCTGACACAAGTAGGCCTTATATGGGCTGGCCTGCTAATTTTTACTGGGCCAGCCTTTTCACAGGAATGGGCCTCTGTTGGGCTGTGCCATGTGTCGACGTATCATAGGCGCCTTCCGTCCAATGAGTGGATGACATCTGTCCCAACGATGAGCCGACACGTGTTTTCTCCAGCCAATGATGATTTTACACGTGGAAAATCCCCATTGGTCGGGACTGTTAACGGGTTATCGGATCCAAAACCCGACCCGATAGCTTAACGGCGTTCCATTACGGTGGATGCCACGTGTCGGTCACCCTTGACGAAAGCACTTCTGTGACGCGTGATTTATCGTCATGGAAGTGGACACTTCTGTGATGATAATTTTGGTAATGTCATGGAACACTTCTACGACAGCACAGGTATGACTATCTTGATTCTGTCATAAATTTGTCATGGATGTACATGCATGACAAAAAACGCGACCTACTGTGACAAACACGTATCATCACGGAAGTGTATTTTTTTATAGTGATATGAGAAGTCACAACCTGTCCCACACGTTTGGCCTCGACATTACGTTTCTAAGCCGAGAGACATCCGAAACAATTATGCAGCTATACCTGTGTGGAAAAGGTGGATATCACAAACATTTAATCTACCGATGTGTTTGCGATAGGTACGTTATCACACATAGTTAAAAAATGTAAAATGTGTGTGGTGCCTCTACTATCGCCAATGTGTCCATGTCATAACTGTGTGCGATAGATATTCCTATCACACACGGACTCCATATATGCACCGTCTTCCCTTTGTCCAATATTACACACGCATATAGGTTTGAAATGTTTGTCGTATTACCATGAATCGCACACGCATATAAACAGAACCATGTATGGTACTGCGGGAAATCCCACACGCATATGAGGCAAAACCGTGTGTTCTTCTGTTGAGCATCGCAAACGTTTCCCGTCAAAGAACCGTCTGTTCCATATTTTTCCATCGCACACATTATTTTCTTTCTAACCATGTGTACATTAATTTATTCACTCCTTTTTAATTTTATTTTTCCTTGTAATTTATTATTCAAATTGGAAATTTTGAATTTTGAATTATGAAACACGGAATTTAAATTCTCAGCATAAAGGTTCAATAACTAATCAATAAATAAAATTCTGAGTACAATATGTTCAGTAATTACAGGATTAGGCAGCAATTAACTATGATGAACCACAATATTTAGAAGCGGTAAAGGTGAAGAGAGAAGTGTAAATCATTTTGGCTGCGATGATGTTGAAGAAGATGAATGCACATAATGTGCCCTCCTGCATGCCAAAGGCGCGCACAGCTTTTGTTCAACCCCCTGTGACGATCGCCCGCCCATCCTTCACCGCCTTTAGGAAGATTTCTAGACCATTCACTAGTACAGCAAGGTGCTATATAAACGGTTTTTAACCCCTTTCCATGACGACATTTGGAACCATCGCCTAGTGAGTGACTATGATAGGGCGTCCTTCCCACACGACCCAGAAACCGTCAGCGATATGCCTTCCTGGCACACACGCTTGGCAAAATGAGGCCGTGTGCGACCGGTGAGCGACTAATTACAGTTATACATATAGTAGTGCTAAAAAATTTAATTATACAGGCGAAATCGTTTTCGGTCATAAGTTCATCCCACACAGACAGTCCTCACTAAACATTTTCGTTCGCATATATATCTCACACAGCCGCTCCAAGGAAAACGTTTCTGTTTGCAGGTACATAACAAACAATGTTCCCTGTTAAATCGTTTGTGATAGCGTTTCCATTGCACACAGTATTAACAATTTTATCACTTGCGTTATTGAATGCATCACACACGATGCGTAAAAGAAACTGTATGGCAAAGGTTGTCCATCACACATAGTTTTTATGTGGTAAATGTTTGCACTAGGTGGCCTAACGCAAATAGTTTTCGAGAGGATGTTGTGTGTGATTGTTCATTAATCCAACATGGTTAATTCCTAGAAACTGTGTGCGTAGCCTGAGATCACCATGGTGTTTTCTCAATAACCATTTGCAATATAAAAACCCAATTAGAAGGCTGATTATCCTATTATTAATAATCCATTTATTAATCTAATTGACATTTCATATTAAGCACACAATATATTTCATTTTCATAATTGAAATACATCAGAGTACAACATCATATAGCTTCAGCACTCAGCTACCCCATTACACAACTGCACCAACACCAAGTTTCACATGCAACATCTATAACCTTTTGAAATTAGCATCATAGATGGTACATAGAAATATGTATCTTATCTGGAAAGATGCTGAAGCAGAAGCCGAATATTGAGCCTTCATTGATGTTGAAGGTCTTTGCAACTTTAGGCCAGTGCCTGTGGATGATTGACCGTCCATCCTTCGTCCTCTTCAGGAACACTTCAATATTGAACCGTGGGTGTTGTATGAATACCTTCCTCGCCTCCTGATCATACATGTGGTTTCGGAGGTAATCATCCGTGAACTGCTTTCTAAAGACCTGGAAACAAGCATGTGCATAAATATCTTCTCTATATTAGAAATGGGGCAAAGGAATAAAAAAGGCAGCGTATAATAGTTAGTACCATCCTGTAGTGAACTGATGTCTTCTTCATTGTGCAGACAAAGATCTTGTTGTTTTTGTCACTAATTGCTTTATCCTAACAATCTTTTTGAGTTTCTTGACTTGACTGATATTCATGGACAACTCATTTCCCCGTATGCAAAAAGGGTCGAACAATGGGTCAAAACCTCTGACAGCAGGAACTACATGTGCAAGACCAAATTGTTAAAAACCTTAATATTAGAATGGTTCCTGCAATTGCACAATAATGTGCTATTAGACAAAGGATCATGCATGTGCAAACCTTGATTGTAAACCTCAGTGCTTCCCATTGTTTCCCTGTAACACATATAAGGTAGTTAGTGATCAGGTTAAGTGAGGATTCGCATGCTATTAGTAAAATATGTTGATGAAAAATAAGCACATTACAGATTCATCAGATTAATTCAAGCCACATGGAAAACCAATTTATCCAAACCAAGCATGATTAAGAACTAGGAAATATAGCAATTGTATATGTTTCTCATGTATTAAGTGCAGCCAAATTCGATTATTCCTCACATGCACAACAATACAAAATTCTACCCACGACAATTGGACATTGTATTGCAAAATTAAACCAAGCAGTTAAGTAAACACCACAACAAATGAACCAAACATTAACTAAGCACCACATTGCACAATATAACATACTCCTAATAGAAGATCAAACAGTTAACCAAACCAAGCATGCTTAACAACTTGGAAATATAGCAATTGTATTTGTTTCTCATGTATTTAGTACAACCAAATTTGATTTATTTCTCACATGGTATACAATAACAAAATGCACCCACAACAATTGAACATCCTATTGCAGAATTGAACCAAACAGTTAACTAAACACCACAACAAATGAACCAAACATTAACTGAGCACCACATTGCACAATGTATAACATACTAGAAGATCAGACAGTTAACCAAACCAAGCATGCTTGACAACTTGGAAATATAGCAATTGTATTTATTTCTCATGTATTTTGTACAAAAAAATTCAATTTATTTCTCACATGGAAGACAATACAAAATTGCACTCTGAAGAATTGAACATCAGATTTGCAGAATTGAACCAAACAGTTAACTGAACACGACAACTAATTAACCAAACAACTAATAAGTGAGAACCACATTGCACGACATATGGAACATATACACTAGAGCAACAGATTGTATGGTAAAAGTAGATAGCACAATTCACTAGAATTTGTTAAGGAAAGGCAGTAGCTAGCAAACTGAACATGGGTCCTTATAGTGAGCTAATAAGACAAGCTACTCCTCATTGTCGAAGATATCGATGACGATTGGCTCCTTGGACATGGAAGAGGGCGAGGCCTCCGCATCGTGGGTGCCCTCGTGGTAGTGGTGAGTTGCCTGAGCCACTCCGGGCACCAACATGTTGGCTTTCGAGTTGAGGTAAGCACGTGCACGCTGATAAAACACCTCATTGTCTTCATCGAAGGAACCAAGGGTGGCCTCGAGAAAATGCCATGAACTGTCATTTAAAGCAGCCAACAACGTCGCGACATTGGCACGCGAGGCGTCGACGGTGGCCTCGACGGTGAGGTGCTCCTCCAAGATCTGGGGGTCGACACAAATGGCAGCCATCGCGACCTCATCCGCGCGTGCGGCCGCGATTTGCTTCTCCGCTACCAAATGCTCGTTGAGCTCCTCGCTATACCGTGTGCACCATGGCTTAGGGCGGCACTTATTTGGTGGAGGGGTCGGTGATTTGGGTGGAAGGTGTCGCGCCGGCGGTCGGGGCATGTGGGATGTGGAAGGAGGAGGAGGATGGGGTCCGGTGTGGATTACCTGCCTGGATAGATGAGTCGAGCAGCGTGAAGGAGAGTCGCTGATGAGGAGGTGGTGCTGCAAGCAAGGAGTGAAGGTTTCAACTTGAAAAGGAAGGCAAAAATAGGGGAAATGTGGCTTTTGGTAAGGGAGAGGGGGAGGGTAGGTAGATATTTCCACAGAAGCCAAATTTTTTGAATCGATTCAGCGAAAAAACTGGCGCGCAAAGTGTCATTAGACACGGTCCCTTATTCAGAACTGTGTATGATATGTGAACATCACAAATGATTCAGATAGCTTAACCCGTGTGTGATGAGTTTGAACGTCAAAAAATTTTGTTCGAATTTCCCTGGTTACAGTGGTCATCCACGTCATTGCATAATTTGGGTACACAAAGGAGACTACAGCACAGCCACACTTCTTAATCGAGCAAGTTCAGCAATTAAACAGAGCTAGCTGACCTAAACATTACTTTAACAAATTAAAGACTGGCGCTCTTAATTAAACATAAAAAAGAGTACTACTACGGCTGGTGCTCGTCGATCTCTGCCTCCTCCTCCATGTCCAGCTCGCGCCTAACGGTCTCCTGGGGAAGGGGCACCATGGCATCCAGTGCACCATACTTGGTAAGCATCTCGCCATCCGCGTCCGCCATCTCTTTGGAAAAGGTTGCCATGAGCTGGGCATGGGCTGCCGCGATCTTGGCTTGGGCGAGCTCCGTTGTGGCAAGGTATGCCGTGCAGGAACGGATGGCTGCTCGAACGCTCTCGGTGATTGCCAAGTCTTCGGTCGTGGGTTGCTGACCGTTGTCGGAGAAGCTTCGTTCGTTTTGTGTGGTGACCGCCATGAGCTGGGTGTGGGTGGCCTCAACATGGTCGTGGGCGCCTCCAACAGAGCTAAGGCCGCCACTGTAGAACGGACCACTGCTGTGCCACTCTCGCCAGTTTCTATCCCCGAGGCAGATGTTGCTGCCACCACCTGAGAAGCAACAACGACCGTTTGGGCTGCCTTGGCCATCCGGTCACAGATTGCGGCCGCGCTCATGAAGCTTGTTAGCACGCGTCTGGCGGCCGCGGCCGCGGCCGCGCTCTTGCCGGAGTGGGCCGCCGAAGTTTCCCTCACAAAGCGGGTCCACATCCCCATCTTTCACCATGATGATTGAACAATGAAATGGTATTTGGGGAGCGAGCTAGTGTGCTTGACACGCCGGCTGTGGACTGTAGTCGACGCACCTTCTCATGTAAGCCGTATGCGTACTATACACTGGCGGTGCTCCAGGATATTTTGTACTGCATCTCACACGGTTGGTGATAATAAACTGTGTGTGATCTACTTGACTTTTCATCTTGATTTGAATTACATAATGGGGTCACAGCTGCAAAGGATGGTGTTTGAATTTCTAGAACTTTTATCTGTAGTGAACATGCAACTATAGGTGTGTCATCAAAAAAAATTGGAATTATTCAGGGTTTGTTTGGACATTTTTATACATTAACTTGGTTTTTTAGGAATTTCTGGTGCACAATTCAAAATTAAACTACATGCACATGCTCCGGTGCACCAAAATGGGTTGTAAAATTATATATGTGTACATGGGTTGATGCTTATGTCCCATTCAGGAAATGAGGATGAATTTCAAACACCACGACACCGTGGCTCTCCCACAAACGTTGAGGTGCTAGCTTTTGTAATTCTAGTAAATACAAAACTCGTCTGAAATTCATGAACCTTGGCATGCTATCATGGAATGACATCAACATGCTGGGGTAAAAAAGTATTGTCCCATTTGGGGCAGGTTATGGTATAAGCTTCTCGCAAACCAGCGCTTCTCTCACAACAAGCCTGATGGTTTCTGTAGGGAACATGCCACCTTGGGGGACAAAACAATATATGTTGCCTCTTATTACTTTCAAAAAAATTCTCGTGTCAACATAGAACAACAGGAGTGTTGTGCAATTTTGGGGATTTTTCGGGGTTCGCTTGGACATTTTTATACATTAACTGATTTTTCTATGCATTCATGTTCATAATTCAAATTTGAGCTACATGCACATGCTCCAGTGCATATAAACGGGTTGAAAAATCAAATGTGTGTCATTGGTTGCAACCTTAGATCCCATGCAAGAAATGGAAATGAATGTCAAACACCTTTGCCACTGTTGGTCGGCCGCTAACATTGAGGTACATGGTTTTATAATTCTAGTAAACGAAAACTCGTCTGAAATTCATGAAACTTGACATGCTATCATGGAATGATATCAACATGCAGTGGTAAAAATATTGTCCCATTTGGGCTAGGTTGGGGTATAAATTTCTCACAAACCAGATCTTCTCGCAATAAGCCTCATGGTTACGGTAGGGAACATTTCACCTTTTTGAATGAAATGATATCCATTGCCTCTTCTTGATTTCAATTTTTTATCTAGTGTCAACATAGAACAACAGGAGTGTTGTGTTAAATTTTGGAATTTTTCGGGGTTCGTTTGGACATTTTTATACATTAATTGAGTTTTCAATGCATTTATATGCATAATTTAAATTTTAACTATAGGCACATGCTCTAATGCAAATTGGTTGAAAATTCAAATTTGTGACCTTGGTTAGCTTAGGTCCCATGCAAGAAGTGGGAATGAATGTCAAACACCCTTCCACCGTCACTCGGCCTCAAACATTGAGATACCTGGTTTTTAAATTCTAGTAAATCCAAAACACGTCTGAAATTCATGAAACTTGGCATGCTATCATGGAGCGACATCAACATGTCGTGGTAAATTTTTTGTCCCATTTGGGGCAGGTTTCGATATAAGCTTCTCACAAATCAAAGCTTCTCACAACAAGCCTGATGGTTTTTGTAGGGAACATTTCACCTTTCTGGACGAAACGATATCCGTTGCCTCTTCTTAATTTCAATTTTTTTGTCTAGTGTCAACATAGAACAACATGCCTGTTGTGTTAAATTTTGGAATTTTTCAGGGTTTGTTTGGACATTTTTATGCATTAATTGAGTTTTCAATGCATTTATGTGCATAATTCAAATTTGAACTACATGCACATGCTCTAATGCATATAAATTGGTTGAAAATTCAAATCTATGTCCTTGGTTGCATGCTTAGGTCCCATGCAAGAAATGGGAATGAATGTCAAACACCCTACCACCATCACTCGGCTGCAAACATTGAGATACCTGGTTTTTAAATTCTAGTAAATCCAAAACTCGTCTGAAATTCATGAAACTTTGCATGCTATCATGGAGCGGCATCAACATGCCGTGGTAAAAAAAATTCCCATTTGGGGCAGGTTCTGGTATAAGCTTCTCACAAACCAGAGATTCTCACAACAACCCTGATGGTTTCGGTAGGGAATGTGCCACCTTTGGGGACGAAACGATATCCGTTGCCTCATATTGCTTTAAGAAAATTCCAGTGTCAACATAGAACAACAGGAGTGTTGTGTTAAATTTTGGAAATTTTTGGGGTTCGTTTGGACATTTTTATGCATTAACTGGGTTTTCTAGGCATTTTATGTGCATAATTCAAATTAGAACTACATGCACATGCTCGAGTGCATATAAATTGGTTGAAAAAGTCAAATCTGTGTCCTTGGGTGCATGCTTAGGTCCCATGCAAGAAATGGGAATGAATTTCAAACACCAGGGCACTGTTGATTGCAGTCAAAACATTGAGATACTTTATTTTTAAATTCTAGTAAATCCAAAACTCGTTTGGAATTCATGAAACTTGGCATGCTATCATGGAATGGCACCCGACATGATATGGTATTTTTCCTGTCAATTTTGAGAGAAGGCGCACTCGAATAACAACCAACAAAGTCATTTTGAAACAAATAGCCGCCACTCTAACATTGCAAATGTTTTAGATAGAACACCCCTATGTAAACGACAACTTCCCCAGTAAGCCAAGGGAAAATGTGTCGAGCAGGATTTGCGCAGCTCTTCATCGTAAACGTTTTAGATAGAACATCTGTATGCAAAGTGAGAGCTATGGTCTTCCGCAGTAAGCCAAGGGAAAATTTGTCATGCAAGATTTGTGCATCTCTTCAACGCAAACGGTTCAGATTGAATAAGGTATGCAAAGCGAGACTTCGGCACAAAGCCAAGAGAAAATGGCAATATCTAATTTTGTCAAAATATGCAGCTAAAATCACTAGCACTATCTAATTTTGCAACTAAAATTCAGTAATTAAGCATAGTTTTCATTCATAGATTAAGCAATCATTCTTAATTTATACAAACAGTTCAACTCGAGAGCTGAACCGACCAAACTTTTCCCCAATTGTTGCCAACCTCGTACTAAAATAGCTAGTTCAAATATATATACTAGCTAATTTTAAGTACGTTGTACAGTTCCACCACATCTATAGTCATATGAACTGAACAAAATAGCCCCTAAATACTACTACTATGGAGGGGCTTTGTACTACTTCCGGCAGCCTCTCCACTGCCGAGCGCGTTCAGAAAGAGGAAGAGGAGGAGGAGCCTACCGACGAGCTGGACAACTGCAATATGGTGCCTGCCGCTGCTGCACCTTCAGCGACGCTCACCTCGAACGCCCTCTACCGCTCCAAACGACCCCTCTCGAAGCGGCCGGACTGCTCGTAGATCTCCTGATTCCTCGCCTCTGTGTCGGCGTGTGCTGCGGCCGTGGCTACGGTAAGGCTCTTTGCGTACTTGATGAGGCGCTCCTCCTCCTCCCACAGGAACTCGATGTAGCGCGCAAGGTTGCTGGCGCAAGTGCAGGCCTCCACCTCCGCCTCCCTCTGTCAGGCGGCGGTGGCGGAGCGGTGATGATCCCGACGGTCGACGGTGGGCTGGCGGCCATGGTGGCCAACGATGGGGTGGCGGCCACGACCACCACCTCCCGCCTTCGGGCCATGATAGCCGAGCGGGTGATGGCCATGGTGGCCGGTAGTGGGGTGGCGGCCACGATGGCCACCACTCGCCTTTGGGCCGTGGTGACGGAGCAGGCGATGGTCCTGGTTTTCGATGGTGGTGTGGCAGCAACAGTGGCCGCAACAGCTGCCGATGGGCAGCGGCGGCGGAGCGTGTGGTGGGTGTTCCACGCACACCCAACAGGGACGCCATGCGCACTATACTACGCTGGGGACTGCACCGCTGCCGCGGTGTAGCCTCCCAGTTGGAGCTGTCCTATGATGACGGAGGAGTGGCTGAGCGACGAGGACGAACCGGTGCCATTGGCGATTGTGGGAGAAGTAGACGAGATAAGCTACAGGGAGGAAGGGGAAAATGCGACACATGACTCGCCGGTCGTGAGGGTTTATATAGTAGGCTGGTAAGCATTGGGATTTTGAGAGATTTCACCGAGTCAGGCGGGAAGCTTGCGCGGGAACCTGCGGTTGCACCGGAATGGGCTCACCACCATTTGGCCAAAAGAACGCCCCCGCGCTCTGCTCAAGCTTGCGCTCAAAACGTCTGCGGTAGCGGGGTGACAAGACATGCGAGAGGAGGACGAAAAGACACGTACACATATGGTTAATAAAAAAACGTTTGCAATTTAATTACCTACTATACCCCCATCCTGGTTTATAAGTAGAATTATTTAATAAAATATGAGTGCATATCGCCAAAGATTATATCGTTGGATTTGTATTTGAACATAGTTTCTAGTTATATAATTTTTGTAACATGCATTAACATTTTGTTGGTTAAATTTAAGGTTATATATCAGCAAGCGTTTGCCCACAACACACATGCTTATTCCATCACAAACAGCTTGGCTGGATCAACTGTATGCCACGTATCGCACACGCAACTCTAATCTAATTTGTGTTTGATGTCTCCAACATCGCTTGCACAGTTCGTCTTATTTGCCACGTATCACTGTGTCGGCCTCTCCTCGCGTCCCTTGGCAAGCTCTGCTCGCCGTTAGGCACCGCAGTGCTCTGTGCTCACCGCTAGGCGCCGCGGCGCGCTCTGCTCGCGTCCGTCGGCGCGCTCGGCTTGTGGACAGCTTTTCCTTGCGTGTTCAACTGCTATATGCATATATATGGTTGCTTGCCATTGAGGCGATCGCGGAGTGCTCTGCTCGCATCCCTCCGCGCGCGCTTTGCCAGCGGTTGGGCCTGTGCACGATCATGTCGGGGGCCCATATGCATGTGGTTCCACCGCGCGCGTTGCCACACGATGCAGTTACGTGCGGCACGATGGAGTTATGCGCACGAATTAGAACTGCCATCAGGGCATGCCAATATTCCAGGCCGTCCGGCTTCCCCTTTAGATCCCGTGGCCATTATAACCTTAGTCTCTTCAACCTTTCGATCGCGCCCACAACACAACAAGCACACCCACGACGACACATAGAGAGGGGATGTCTAGCGGCGCTCCAATGGAGTTCGGCGAGTATAAAGTGGAAACCCACACGAGGGAGATGGATCTCTCGGTGGTGTACACCATCGACCCGACCGTGGTGGACGACTACATAAACACCGTTGAGCAGTTGCTTACTCGAGACAAGTACAAGGTGGTCGGCATCGACCTCTAGTTCGTCCCAACATAGATCAGAGGTTGCCGTCGCCCAGTTGTGTGTGCGCCATCATCTCCTCATCTACCGCTACTGCATGGCCACAGAGCCTCTCGACCGTTTCGACAGGTTTGTCAACCACCGACTACAAGTTCGCTACGGTGGAAACCACCGACGATGTAAAAGCGCTCAGGGTTACGGGCTTGGCCTGCAAGAACCTTGTCAAAACCCGTGAGCACTACAGGGTCTGGGGCAGCACGAAGGACTCCCTGGTTGAACTTGCCTTGGCCATCATCGACCCATACTACGAAAAGATGAGGCAAGATGCCAACAGAACACGTTTCGTATCCTGGCACGGGGCCTGGATGCGGCAATTGGATGAACCTCACCTCAGGTTCATGGCCAAGAGCGTGTACACATGCTACGAGATGCACAGGCAGATCGTTGACATGAGGAAGTGCCTCGTTACCCAAATCGACGAGCCTGGATTGAGCCACAAGCAGAGCAAGCGTCACAATAAGTAGATGATGATCAGATGATTGTTTATGCAAGTTAATCATGCATGTAATATATAGTTTACTTTGGTGTGTGGAAATGTCATGTGTGTAGTATCCACCTATGTAATTATGCATGTAATAGTTTACTTTGGTGTGTGCAAATGCCATGGTGGTAGTAGCCACCTATGTAAGTGGATGTTTAATTTGGTTATGCAACCATGTCCTTATAAGTGTTTGTGTGTGTACATATATATATGCTGTTTTTTTGTATGTAATCCCATCGCACAACACACACGTCTAATTAGCAGCAATCGTCTGTGTTATTAATTTATTATCGGTCTTCGCACACATTTCTGATTACAAACCTGTTTGCTGCATATCACACACATCTTATTACATTGAACCGTTTCTGTTCTTTTGTCTCAACTCAAACAGTTCATCCGAGTGAACCGCATGCAGTATATCGCACATACCTTGATCTGGCTGGCCGTTTATTTTGTGTTGTCTAATCACAAACAGTTCATCCGAGTGAACCGTATGTTGTATATCGCACACACCTTCATCTGGCTGCTTGTTTCTTTTGTTCCTCCTCATCGCAAACAGTTAATTGAATTGAACCGTATGCCCTGCATCGCACACGCAACTAAAATCTGAACCGTGTTTGATGCATCCGTCATCGCAAACGTTTTGCACCTTTTTTGACGGGGTTTTTTATACCAATGTTTGTGATTATTGCATCGCATACAGTTTCGTCGAAGGGTCTCTGATCGTAGTGTCATGTTAGCAGCATCCTGCAGTAGTGACTATCATGGTAGTATGAATTATATAATTTAACCTTAGTTGCCTCCACTCCGGTCATGTAGTTTGCAAGTTAATCATAAGTAAATTGCTTTGGAAACCACTAAAAAGAGAAAACTTTCAAATATTCATGTCTAATAGAGTAACTCATTATGGGCAGGAGGAAAAGGAAACACATTACTTACCATCCTAGAGTTCACTGTTGTCTTGGACAAAGTGTAAATAAAGAGTTTAATTCCCGTCACCCGTCTCTTTCGCCTAACAATCTTTCTTAGTTTCACCACTTGACGCTTGTTCATGAATATCTCATTGCCAATGCGCAAAAGGTGTCGAAGCATGGATCAATACCGCTGATATATGTATACAAGCAACCAGTAAATGATAAAAGCTAAATTGCAATTGCACAAATGATGTAAAACACTACTCCCTCCATTCCTAAATACAAGTATTTTTAGAGATTTCAAAATAAACTACATACGAATGTATATAGACATAGTTTAGATTAGAATGTAGATTTACTCATTTTGCTCTGTCTGTAATCTATATTAGAATATCTAAAAAGACTTATATTTAGGAACAGAGGGAGTATAAGACATTGGATGCATCTAACCTTGACGGCAAACAACAACATCGCCCATTGTGGCCCTGCGTAAGTACATGGAAAGACAATGTTAACTACAACAGGGTTAACATCCACCAAAAATAGCAAATGGTAATAAAAGGACAACATCTGTAGTGATACCTTCATGGCGAAAGAGTAGCACGGTAGAAAAGGGATGTATTAAAAAATGGATAGAACTGTTTACTACAACAAGCTTAACAACAACCTAAGTTAAGTATTGTAAGTTTGAGTTTGTAGCTGGTATTGGTGAAATTGAGTTGGACAGTTCATACTTGAACATCACACAGTGTGCAGTACTGAAATAAACAAGGAACCTTTAACTACAGACAACCTAGTATAGCCATTCAAAGTGGTACTGATAAAATTGAAATTGATAGAGTTAAACATTGCAAGGCAAGTGCTGCTAGAGCAGAGAATGGCCCATTTGTCTATCAAAAGGTAGGGAAAATAGCTAAGACGGGTTAGGCATGTTTGCTACAATATGCTTAATACATCAACCGTACAAAACATAGCCATTGTAACTGGTATTGGTAAGATTGAACTGGTCCGTTCACACTTGGCAAATCCCGAGGGGTAGTTGCTGGGGCACTTCATCAGGGCCAGAGCCCACCCCAAGTCGGTGGTGCGGAGACAAGGTGTTTCTCCGGGTCGAAGCGTGGATTAGTGCCGCTGACATGTGTACCTACAAGAAGCAAGTAATTGTTACAAGCTAAACTACAATTGCACAAATGATGTAAAATACTATAAAACATGGGATGCATCTAAGCTCGACGGCAAACAACAATACCACCCATTATGGCCTTGCGTAAGTACATGGAAAGGTGTGTTAACTAGAACATGGTTAGCATCCACTAAAAATAGCAAATGGAACTAAAATGATAGTATCTCTAGTGATATCTTCATTGCGGAAAGTAGCACGGTAGCAAAGGGACAAATTAAAAAATGTATAGAATTGTTAATTACAACAGGCTTAACAGTATCCTAAGTCATGTATTGTAAGTTAGTAGCTGATATTGGTGAAATTGAGCTGGACAGTTCATACTTGAACATCACACTATGTGTAGCATTGAAATAAACAAGGCACGTTTAACTACAGACAACCTAGTATAGCCATTGAAACTGGTACTGATAAAAATGTAATTGGCAGAGTTAAATATCGCAAGGCAAGTGCTACTAGAGCAGAGAATGGGCCAGTTGTCTATAAAAATCTAGGGAAAATAGCTAAGACGGGTTAGGCGTGTTTACAACAACATGATTAATACATCAACCGTACAAAACATAGCCATTGCAACTGGTATTAGTAAGATTGAACTGGTAAGTTCATACTTGGTAAATCCTGAGGGGTAGTTGCTGGGGCACTTCATCTGGGCCAGAGTCCGCCCCAAATCGGCGGAGGCGGAGGTGAGGTGTTCCTCTGGGTCGACACGCACAACGGCCATCATGCCATCGACCGCCATCAGCTCCTCGACCTCCACATGATATGTGGTTGGGCTTACACAACGATGCTCTGGAGTAGGGGCGGTGGGGATTTGGAGGCATGGGGATGTTTCGCAGGCGCCATTTAAGCAATCGGGTCGGGGCCGTGATAGGGATCGGTGGGTTACCGGACTGGATCGATGAGACTCGGGCAGAACGTAGATGTGGTTGAGGCGGCGGCGGTTTGAGCTGTGGGGTGGGGTGGGGTGGGGGTGGGAGGGGGAGATGATTGCTTGTATCTGTGTTGGTATTTCCCCGAAGAGGAGAGGATGATGCAGCATAGCAATGGTAAATATTTCCTTCAGTTATGAAACTAAGGTTATCAATCCAGTAGGAGAACCAAGCAACACTATGTAAACAGAACCTGCACATAAATAACAAATACTTGCAACCCAGCGCGTAAGAGGGGTTGTCAATCCCTCCTCGGTAATGAGATAGATAAAATTGTATGAGATTGGATAAATAGATCTGACAAAAGCACAAAATAAAATAAATACAGAAAAAGTGAGCAAGGTATTTTTGGGTTTTTGGAATACTAGATCTGAAAACAATATGATAGAAAATAGACCCGGGGCCGTAGATTTCACTAGTGGCTTCTCTCGAGAAAATAGCATACGGTGGGTAAACAAATTACTGTTAGGAAATTGATAGAAGAGCAAATAATTATGACGATATCCAAGGCAATGATCATGTATATAGGCATCACGTCCAAGATTAGTAGACTGACTCCTGCCTGCATCTACTACTGTTACTCCACACATCGACCGCTATCCAGCATGTATCTAGTGTATTAAGTTCACGGAGAAATGGAGTAATGCAATAAGAACGATGACATGATGTAGAAAAGATCTATTCATGTAGGAATAGACCCCATCTTTTTATCCTTAATAGCAATGATACATGCATGCCGCACTGCCCATCCTGTCATTGGGTGAGGACACCACAAGATCGAATCATTCACAAAACACCTCTTCCCATTGCAAGAAAAACCAATCTAGTTGGCCAAACCAAACCAAAGTTTTGGAGAAGAAATACGAGGCTATAATAATCATGCATATAAGAGATCAACGAGGACTCAAATAATATCCATGGATAGAACTGATCATAAACTCGCAATTCATTGGATCCCAACAAACACACTGCAAAAAGTCATTACATCAAACAGATCTCCAAGAACATCGAGGAGAACATTGTATTGAGAATCAAAAAGAGAGAAGAAGCCATCTAGCTACTACCTATGGACATGTAGGTCTGTGGTGAACTACTCATGCATTATCAGAGGAGCACCAATGAGGATGATGAACCCCTCTGTGATCGTGTTCCCCTCTAGAAATGTGCCAGAATAGGGCTCTAGATTGGATCTTGTGGTTCTGGAACTTGCGGCAGGTGGAATTGTGTTTCGTCAACTCCCCTAGGGTTTCTGGAATACTTGGGTATTTATAGAGCTGAGAGGCGGTGGAAAGGACCTCCATGGGCCCCACCCCCATCAGGGCATGCCAGGGGCCTCTGGCGCCCCCAGGTGGGTGGTGGGCCCCATGGGCCTTCTCTCGTGCACTTCCTTGGCTCCCAAGTTTTCTTCTGGGCAGAAAAAATCTCCAAAAAGTTTTGCTGCATTTGGACTTCGTTTAGTACTGATATTCTGCAAAGTAAAAAACAAACAGAAAATAGCAACTGAAACTAGGCACTATGTCAATAGGTTAGTCCCAAAAAATGATATAAAGTTGCTATAAAATGAATGTAAAACATCAAAGATTGATAATATAACAGCATGGAACAATAAAAATTATAGCTATGTTGGAGACGTATCAGCATCCCCAAGCTTAATTCCCCTCGTCCTCGACTAGGTAAATGATAAAAGTAGAATTTTTTATGTGGAATGCTGCCTAACATGTTCATCACATATTCTTTTCTTTTGTAGCATGGACATTTGGACTTTTAGATGATTCAAAGTAATAGTCTATATTTGACATGAAGACTTTAGTACTCAAGCATATCAATAAGCAACCATGTCTTTTAAAACGTCAACACTAAAGAAATTTATGCCTGGCCCATCATGCTCAATCGTTGATCCACTCATGGAGCACACTCGAATATTAGCTACATCCAATGCACAAGTATGATCATAGTGCTCCCTAGTTGGTGCATTACAAGAGAAGATGGAGACTCAAATAAAACTAAAAATTTCATAAAGTAAATAGATAGGCCCTTCGCAGAGGGAAGTATGGAGTTGTAGAGGTGCCAGAGCTCAAAGCTTAAATTTAGAGATCAATTTTTTTTGAGAGGCATGCTTTTTTCGTAAACGAAAACGACTGAGAATTTCCAATACTTTCCATGCTAGATACATCATAAGCGGTTCCCAAACATAAAATAAAGTTTATTCCTTTTTCCACCATTCTTTCACAATACATGGCTAGCCGTATCCACGGGTGCCTTCCATACCAACACTTTCCAAGGAATTTATTATTTGACAACATAAAGTAAATTTCTTTTTCATTTCAGGACTGAGCATCCCTATTACCGCCACACTCTTGTGTAATGACAAGTGAATAAACACTTATCTTGAGAATAACACATCTAGCATGGAAATATATTGGCCACCCCCTGTTGCTTCATGAGCGGTATGACACACAAAAAGGAATTCATTTTGAAAACTAGAGTTGCCACATACAAATTTACTTGGAACCGCAAGGAAATACCGCATATAGGTTGGTGATGGGGAATGTAGTAATTTCAAAACATTTCCTACGCACACGCAAGATCATGGTGATGCATAGCAACATGAGGGGAGAGTGTTTTGCACGTACCCTCATAGACCGAAAGCGAAAGCGTTATGACAATGCGATTGATGTAGTCGTATGTCTTCACGATCGACCGATCCTAGTACCAAACGTACGACACCTCCGCGATCTGCACACGTTCAGCTCGGTGACGTCCCACGAACTCCGATCCAGCAAAGTGTCGAGGGAGAGTTTTGCCAGCACGACAGTGTGATGACGGTGATGATGATGCTACCGACGCAGGGCTTCGCCTAAGCACCGCAACAATATGACCGAGGTGGATTATGGTGGAGGGGGGCACCGCACACGGCTAAGAGAGATCAATAATCAACTTGTGTGTCCTAGGGTGCCCCCTGCCCCCGTATATAAAGGAGCAAGGGGGAGGCCGGCCTGGCCTTGGGGCACGCCAAGGAGAGGGGGAGTCCTCCTCCTAGTGGGAGTAGGACTCCCCTTTCCTAGTCCAATTAGGAAGGAGGAAGGGGGAAGGAAGGAGAGGGAGAGAGGGAGGAAAGAGGGGGCGCTGCCCCCTCCTTGTCCAATTCAGACTCCCAAGGGGGGGGGGACAGCCTTAGGCCCTCTCCTCTCTCTACCACAAGGCCCATGTTGGCCCATTAGATCCCCCGGGGGTTCGATAACCCCCGACACTCCGATAAATATCCGGTGACCCCCGGAACTCATCCGTGTCTGAATATAGTCGTCCAATATATCAATATTTATGTCTCAACCATTTCGAGGCTCCTCGTCATGTCCGTGATCACATACAGAACTCTGAACTACCTTCGGTACATCAAAACACATAAACTCATAATACCGATCGTCACCGAACGTTAAGCGTGCAAACCCTACGGGTTCGAGAACTATGTAGACATGACCGAGACATGTCTCTGGCCAATAACCAATAGCGGAACCTAGATGCTCATATTGGCTCCCACATATTCTACGAAGATCTTTATCGGTCAAACTGCATAACAACATACGTTGTTCCCTTTGTCATCGGTATGTTACTTGCCCAAGATTCAATCATCGATATCTCAATACCTAGTTCAATCTCGTTACCAGCAAGTCTCTTTACTCGTTCCATAATGCATCATCCCGTAACTAACTCATTAGTCATATTGCTTGCAAGGCTTATAGTGATGTGCATTACCGAGAGGGCCCAGAGATACCTCTACGACAATCGTAGTGACAAATCCTAATCTTGATCTATGCCAACTCAACAAACACCATCGGAGACACCTGTAGAGCACCTTTATAATCACCCAGTTACGTTGTGATGTTTGGTAGCACACAAAGTGTTCCTCCGGTATTTGGGAGTTGCATAATCTCAGTCATAGGAACATGTATAAGTCATGAAGAAAGCAATAGCAACATACTAAACGATCAAGTGCTAAGCTAACGGAATGGGTCAAGTCAATCACATCATTCTCTAATGATGTGATCCCGTTCATCAAATGACAACTCATGTCTATGGCTAGGAAACTTAACCATCTTTGATTAACGAGCTAGTCAAGTAGAGGCATACTAGTGACACTCTGTTTGTCTATGTTATCACACATGTACTAAGTTTCCGGTTAATACAATTCTAGCATGAATAATAAACATTTATCATGATATAAGGAAATATAAATAACAACTTTATTATTGCCTCTAGGGCATATTTCCTTCAGTTGGTATGGTGGACTCATATGGCATAACTAGGTTTAAGGATTTTGGATGCACAAGTAGTATTCCTACTTAGTAGAAGGAAAGGCTAGCAAATACATTGAGAAGCAACCAACGAAGAAATGAAAATTCTCACAAATGAGCATTAAACATAACTAACACCGAATAATGCACCACAAGTAGGATGTAATTTTATTGCATAACTATCATGCTTGCATAGGGATTCACAAACATTAACACCAATTATTTACTAAAGAATAATTACTCACCAACATGACTCACATATCACTATCATCATATCTCAAAACTATTACAAAGAATCAATTTTATTTTATCCAATGATCTTCATGAAAGTTTTTATTATATCCCTCTTGAATATCTATCACTTTGGGACTAGATTAATATATTACCATTGCTTATAACAAGCTCTCAAATAAATTTAAGTGAAGAACATGAACATGAGTAAACTTTTTCATCATCTCTCAAAATAATATAAGTGAAGCATGAGAGAATTTCTTCAAAAATTTACTAACTCTCAAATTAATATAAGTGAAGAATGAGAGTATTTCTTCAAAAATTAAGGCACCGTCGTGCTCAAAAAGATATAAAGTGAAGCACTAGAGCAATTCCATAGCTCAAAAAATTTAAGTGAAGCACATAGAGCAATTCTAACAAATCATAGCATCAGTATGGCTTTCTCAAAAAATGTGTGTCTAGCAAGGATGATTATGACCAACTAAAATGCAAATCAAGCAAAGACTCATATAATACAAGACACTCCAAGCAAAACTCATGATATGTGATGAATAAAAATATAGCTCCAAGTAAAATTAGCGATGGTCGTTAAAAGAAAGAGGGGACGCCTTCCGGGGCATCCCCAAGCTTAGTTGCTTGATTCTCCTTGAATATTACCTTGGGGTGCCATGGGGCATCCCCAAGCTTAGGCTCTTGACACTCCTTATTCCTTCATCCATCTCAATCTCACCCAAAACTTGAAAACTTCAATCACACAAAACTCAACAAAACCTTCGTGAGATCCGTTAGTATAAGAAAACCAATCTTTACTCTAAGTACTGTTGCAAACCCATTCATATTTTGTTATTGCACTATACCTACTATATTTTAACTTTACCATGGCTTATACCCTTCGATACAATCCATAAATTCATCAAAATAATGCAATGAAAATAGAATTTGTCAAAAACAGAACAATCTGTAAAGACGCGATTTTTACTCATACTTCAGTAACTCCAAAAATTCTGAAAAATTAGGACAACGTAGGCAATTGTTATATCAATCTATTTTTAAAAATTCAGAAGTTTTCATCACTTGTGTGAATTTTCAATTCTGTTACTGGACGCAAAAGTTTCTGTTTTCTAGCAAGATCAAATCAACTATCACCCAACATGATCCCAAAGGCTTTACTTGGCACAAACACTAATTAAAACATAAAAAACACAATCATAACAGTAGCGGGCTTATCCATTTACTTTTATGTTATTTTACTTTTATTATTGAGTCATCACCCTCTCATTTAAGCACTAGTTGGAAAGCACTATTGTCATTCTTATGCATTAAGTATAGTTAATGTTGAGTGTGACATGACTGGATCTTTTGTACCATGAACAGGGACGGATTCAGGGGGGCGAGGGGGGGGGCGAGACCCCCCTATCGATCGAGTCGTACCTTGATGTGGATGAGTTGATCGCTGATTTTTTGGCTTCCATAACTGTCAGTAATGTGCGTCGCCCCCCCCTATCTCTTTCAGCCTTTGCAACTAACGTTAAGCCTCAACTCTCAGCCCATGTACAGCCCAATCCCATTTCAGGCAAAGCACAAAAGAAAGAAAAATGTCAGCCCAAGTTGGACTACGCACGTAGTCACGCACATATCGCTAACCTCCTGTTTCTAAAAACACAATCGCTAACCCCTTCATTTAGCCGCTTTTTGATCTAAACCGACGCATGCAGCGGCAAGGGGCCTGCTGATCTATCGGAGTCTCCATCGCACCGCCATCAAGAAGGGCAGAAGGGAAGGGGACGCCGGGACAGGCAGCCACTCGCCGGCAGACCAGAAGCGCAGATGAGCGGCAACAACAAGAGGAGATCCTTCTACCCGTTCCATGCTCGAGTCTCCGCCTATCGCCGCCAGGGCGAATTTCCTCCAGTTTCCAATCAGAAACTAGAAGAGGATTAAACAAGATCCTCCATCGCTGCATAGGTGGACAATTAATCCTTACTCCTTTAGTTCATCTCTTGATCTTTAATTTGTTCAAATCTGTGTGGTTTGTGCCATTCAAAACAACAAATAGTTGAGATTAATTATTGTCCAAATATGCTTGTGTAGATATGAAGATAACTAGGATACGAGAACAATGGAAAACATTTGCCAGGGCACTTGCATCTAACCGTCCAAGCATTGAAACCCGCAATCGATCATTTGTCGTTAACCAACATACAGAGAATTAGAGGAAGCATGACGCGGTTTGTTCACGTACATGATGATGCATGCCGTTCGTTCAGGCCTCTCTGGTACGTTCAGTCTCACTATTAACCTCGTATACTAATCTCTATTTTTTCTTGTTTAACAAGAACAATCGTTGATTGATTGACATGAAAATTGGACTTGGAATCAATTATTTATAGTATGGTGTACCAAAATTTTCTATATAACTAATTTGGGATCTAATTTTGTCTTGTCAAAGTGGACAATTTGTATTGTCTTCTTGTGGTGTACCAAACATCAACGAAAACATGAGTTCAAGTTTAGCCTTTTTTCACACTCTAAATATTCAATTTTTAGCTCATTAGTCTAGTAGAGCTCAAGCGTGGAACTCGCCCCCCCTATGCCAAATTTCTGGCTCCGTCCCTGACCATGAATTACAATGTTTAGTCGCTGCTTGAACTTCAGAGGTACTTTGCACTTATTTTTTGCGGTCTCAGAAAGGGCTAACGAGATACCAAGTTATCATACTATATCATGATTGTCTTGACAAATTGTTAGCATCCGAGATATCTTATTATTGCTCGCTAGTTGGTTATGCCATTGGTATGAGTAAATGTGAGACATAAATGTTGTCATGAATATGGTTAGTTCATAATCCTTGCTGATAACTTGAACATTAGTTAAGTATATTTACAACCACAAGAACAAAATGAGTTTGTAAAAGTTTTTCTTTATCACTTTCAGTTTGTCAACTGAATTGCTTGAGGACAAGCAATGAGTTAAGCATGGGATAGTTGATACGTCCCAAACGTATCTACTTTTCCAAACACTTTTGCTCTTGTTTTGGACTCTAATTTGCATTATTTGAATGGAACTAACCCGGACTGACGTTGTTTTTAGCAGAATTATCATGGTGTTGTTTTGTGCAGAAATGGAAGTTCTCAAATGGAGCTGAAAATTTACGAAGAATTATTTCAGAATATATAAAAAATACTAGTGAAGAGAAATACCAGAGGGGGGCCACCAGGGTGCCACAAGCCCAGGGGGCGCGCCACCCCCCAGGGTGCGCCTGACAGGCTTGTGGCCCCCTGGCAACTCCCGCAACCATATCTCCAACTCCATTAGTACATATTCGTCCAGAAAAAAAATCAAAGAGAGGGAATCATCGTGTTTTACGATACGGAGCCGCCGCCACGTCCTGTTCTTCATCGGGAGGGCTGATCTGGAGTCTGTTTTGGGCTCCCGAGAAGGTGATTCAACGTCGCCGTCATCATCAACCATCCTCCATCACCAATTTCATGATGCTTACCGTCGGGAGTGAGTAATTCCTTCGTAGGATTGCTGGACGGTGACAGGTTGGATGAGATTTATCATGTAATGGAGTTAGTTTTGTTAGGCCTTGATCCCTAGTATCCACTATGTTTTGAGATTGATGTTGCTATGCCTTTGCTATGCTTAATGCTTATCACTAGGGCTTGAGTGCCATGATTTCAGATCTGAACCCTTTATGTTTTCATGAATATATTTGTGTTCTTGATCCTATCTTGCAAGTTATATGCACCTATTACGTGTTATGATCCGCATACCCCCAAGGTGGCAATAATTGGGATTCTTTCCGGCGATTACTGTAGCTTGAGGAGTTCATCGATTCACCATGTGTTAATGCTTTGTTCTTGTTCTGTATTAAAAGGAGGCCTTAATATCCCTTAGTTTCCATATGGACCTCGCTACCACGGAAGGGTAGGACAAAAGATTCCATGCAAGTTCTTATCGCAAGCATGTATGACTATATAAGAAATACATGCCTACATTACATTGATGAATTGGTGCTAGTTTTGTGTAGCCCTAGGTTATAATTGTTACATGATGAATGTCATCAAACATAATTATCCATCACTGGTCCAATGCCTATGAGGTTTTCATATATTGATCTTTGCTAAGTTAGTATTGCTACTGCTGCTGTCACAAACACTATAAAACTGCTACTATTACTGTTGCCATCGTTATTACTATTATAAAATTACCATATTATTGTGCTACCGATCACTCTTTTGTAGATATTTAGTTCTCCCAGCGTGGTTGAATTGACAGATCAGCTATTAATACGTGCGAATATTCTTTGGCTCCCCTTGTTTCGAATCAATAAATTTGGGTTGAATACTCTACCCTCGAAAACTGTTGTGATCCCCTATACTTGTGGGTTATCAGCTCACATTAAGCAGGAATATCGGTCACAACTCCTCAATACAAACTGCCTCCTCCTTCTTCGGCGACAACGTTATCGTTCCAAAGTTTAGGTGAAAGAGTTGAAGTTGGCCATTAAACAAGTCATGGAACATGGGCATGAGGTCACCCTTAATGATATGCCAGCATATCTTATAAAACTCTGTTGGGAAACCATCCAGTCCTAGTGCCCTATTATTCTTCAATTGTGCTATCACCTCAAACACCTCTTTCTTAGTGAATGGCGCATACATAATCTCATTCTTGTCTGCCCCTAGCCATGGCAAATCCTCAACCACATGATCATCAAGCGACACAAAATTGTTCTCGGGTGCTCCAAAAAGTTTTTTGTAATAATTAGAGATGTACAATTTTAGGTTCTAATGCCCTACATTTGTACCCTTATCCCGTTCGAGCTGAAATAGTGAATAGTGACCCTAGAAGAAGTCATAGCTATTGTTGGATATTTACCTTAATAGATCTCAATATTTGAGTAATTTATTGGGAGAGCAATCATAAGTATGTTTATTCAATTTTTTGGTACACATTATGCTAGGCTATATACCTACAATATTTTTTTAGATCAACAGGGAGGGCTTCCCCGACTCCATTGCATAGAAGCTCAAAAAATAAAGTGGGTCTTAGTACAAGTTCATACAAAACACGCGAAAAAGGAAGGGAATGACACAATGGTGTCCAGAGAGCGCTCCAAACTTATTACAGAGTGGAACTCAGGCTAAACCCGAGCAGTGCAGAAAAGTAAAACCAGATAACCGCCATGGCTACACCACCAGCTGAAGAGCATTGGGGGTCGTTGAGTAGGGGATTTCCAGCGTAGATACCGGGCTTAGCATCACGCTCACACTCTATTTATCCCTACAACATTGGATAAGCAACAACAATCAATGCTACTGATATGGTAAATTTGACAGCTATGTCATTATCCCTCCATCCTCAATAATGTTTGATCATCATAAGTAAGACAACCGGCTTGTCCTTGGCAATATCAAGGATTAGGTCACTTGTTGCACTCTTTTACTTTTTACTGTTGCTCACGTTCCATTATTTCATTACACCCATGAAACATAAAACGATTAGACCTTCTTGTACTTGTAGTGACACCTTTGCTATTTTGTGCTTAGTACTTTTTTGTAACTAGTGGGATCAATGCTCTTATCAAAAGGAGTAAATTGCACAGAAGTACCACAATTGGGGCATTGGAAGCAGATTGGTACCAAGATTGGTAATTTTTACATGTCAGTACCAAGATTGGGGCGAGCCGTTGCAAAAAAGACTAAAAGTGTGTTTTATACGTATTGACAGAAAAGCTGACCGGTTGGGCCCGCCCGTCAGGCGACACGCTGGCCAGTGCGCGCGTGCCCGCGCGCTGACTGGGACGAGGCCGACTCCTGTTTAGGGCGCGGCTGGTGCGGTCGAGCCACACCCCCGCTCACTCCCCCCGCTCTGCTCTGCTTTCTTCTTCCTTCTCTCTGCCTCGCCGTCGGCTGCGCCCGCCCCCGCCGGACGCCACACGACGCTGCCGCAGCCATGGTTTTTGAAGACGAGAGCAGCGACGAGAACTCAAGCCTCCCGTACATGCACTCCGAAACCTCCACCGATGGGCTCAATCAGGTCAGTTACTCCATTGGAGCTAGGGTTAGGGCTAGGTTTAGGAAAATTTTGGGATTTTTCTGTCTAGGTGGTCTTTGCTGTGAGGATTTCGTTTGATTTGCTTTGTCCTCGTCCTCTGCACATGATGCTAACTTGGATTTTGCTTGGGCAGGTGCCTTTCTCTCTTCAGGACCCGGATTACAATGGTCTTGAGCTAGATCTGATAGTGCTGTGCGAGAAGCATGGGAAGCCATCAGAGAGGCTTGTTGCATTTGAAGGAACAATGACTGGGAGAAGGTTCTTAGCATGTGCAGAGCCGGTAATTTTCTTGCCTTATTGATTATGCACAGGATATGTTCATTGGAAGTCACATAGTCTTGTTTGCCAATTGTTATTCAGTTATGTGATTGGTAATTTTGTTAGTCATATATGTCATACTGTAGTGCTCATTGTAGGAATGGTGAATATTATGGTCAGTAGAGTGCATTTAGGCTAAATATAGGCTCAAGCATGCTCTGTTGTGTGCACATGAATGCTCTGTTGTATGCAATGTTGCTTAGTACTCACATTAGCCATTAGCTGATGTGTGACTCTTAATAAGTAACTGTTGCTTACTGCTGATAGTAGGTACTGTCATTAGCTAGTTTGTTCCTGCAGGCTAATGTAGTGTATTTAGCTAGGCTAATGTAGGATTCCATTATATTAATGGCCAATTGTAAGTTGGTTATTATGCAAAGTTGAATGTAGTGTTACTCTGCTAATTATATACTGATCACCCTCTTGCTTAGCACATGGATGTGCAAATTCAGTGTTGGTCAGTACCAACATTAGCTACTGGCATGAACTAACTGTTGCTTACTACTATTAGTAGTTGTATTGTACTAAATTTTGCCTTGTTATTTTTCCAGGAAGGTCAGAATTGTGGGTTTGTTCAGTGGGTTGATGAGCAGTGGCCCCCAACAATGGAGAATGCATTGCTGAAGCTTTGGTCAATGGTTGAAGAGAGCAAGTCTGCTAGGGTGGATGATAATCTTCAAAGTTCTTTAACTATTCACCATTTGACAGAAGAAAATAAGAAGCTGGATGCACAATATGACAAGTTAGTGAAAGATGTGCATCAACTTGTGGACTTTCAGCAGGATAGGGTTGTGGATTTCAGTTATCTGCAGTCAGCTGTCACATATCAGCACCAATGCAGAGCTGAATTGGTGGCTGGTATGAATGCAAAAATGGCAAAGAAAGATGCAGCTCTAGAGAAGCTTCAACAGAAGTTTGAAATCCTGTGCAACCTGACAAGTGCTCAAGCAACTGCCATCCAAAACCTCAAGTTGAAGAATATGAAAGAGAAGCAATTGAGGATTGAGGCTCAAGAGAATTTGGAGCTGAAGAATGCAGAGTTCACAAAGTTTGAGGAGAAGCTCACCCAAGAGAAGCTAGAGTTGAAGTTCCAGGTTGCTGATCTGCTGAAGCTTAAGGAAAACCATAAAGAAGAGAAGCAGATGTAAGAGTTTAAGATTACTGAGCTCATGAAGGCAGAGGAGAAGCTGAAGGAGAAGATCAAGGGGATCCAAGCCATCTTGGAGAACTGAACAAGATGAATTAAGATTAGTGGGCATTGCAGACCTTTTGGGAAGGATGGCTGTGCAATGGCCTAGTAACTTAGAATTATGGTAGTGTAATGTATGGTTCTAGAACTAATTGTGAACTCTGGCTGTTTATGTACCTACTAATATGCTATTCATCCTTTTGTGAGAAAAGGATGGATTGTGCATTTGAACTCCACTATGTAATGTGAACAATGGTTGTGTATTCCTATAATATGTTGAACTCCAGTTAGTATCATTTGCTTATGTTAGACTGAAAATGATGGTTACATGCATTTGAGGAATAGTTACATATGTTAGAGTGATGCTTAAATGCTTAAATGCATTTGCAAAAGGAATAGTTTTAGGTGGTTCCGTCGACCCCGAGACACCCTAGACCCTAGTTGATGGCTTTAGGTGGTTCCGTCGACCCCGAGCCACCAAAACCCAAAATGATGGCTTTAGGTGGTTCCGTCGACCCCGAGACACCCTAGACCCTAGTTGATGGCTTTAGGTGGTTCCGTCGACCCCGAGCCACCAAAACCCAACATGATGGCTTTAGGTGGTTCCGTCGACCCCGAGACACCCTAGACCCTAGTTGATGGCTTTAGGTGGTTCCGTCGACCCCGAGCCACCTAGACCCTAGTTGATGGCTTTAGGTGGTTCCGTCGACCCCGAGCCACCTAGACCCTAGTTGATGGCTTTAGGTGGTTCCGTCGACCCCGAGACACCCTAGACCCTAGTTGATGTCTTTAGGTGGTTCCGTCGACCCCGAGACACCCTAGACCCTAGTTGATGGCTTTAGGTGGTTCCGTCGACCCCGAGCCACCAAAACCCAAAATGATGGCTTTAGGTGGTTCCGTCGACCCCGAGACACCCTAGACCCTAGTTGATGGCTTTAGGTGGTTCCGTCGACCCCGAGCCACCAAAACCCAAAATGACGGCTTTAGGTGGTTCCGTCGATCCCGAGACACCCTAGACCCTAGTTGATGGCTTTAGGTGGTTCCGTCGACCCCGAGCCACCAAAACCCGAAATGATGGCTTTAGGTGGTTCCGTCGACCCCGAGACACCCTAGACCCTAGTTGATGGCTTTAGGTGGTTCCATCGACCCCGAGCCACCAAAACATAGACAACATAAAAAGGACCATTTTGAGCATAGACAACATATCAATAATAAAAAGAACCATTTTTATCATAACAACATATCAATCATAAAAAGAACCATCCAAGCTTGCATAATCAATAACTCTAGCATATCAAGATAGTCCATTTCAGGCATTCACTCATAAGTTGCATCCACATCAACAAAAGCCATATATGGCATTGATTCTTAAAGTACACCACCAAAGCAAAGATGACATTGTACACCACCACATGAAGTATCTAGTTACCACTTGCATAGAAGTACCTCCCCCATCCAGTATGTCTACCACCAGCACCTCTCCCAGCAACAGATGTGGAGGGAGCAGTAGATGTGGAGGGACCAGATTGTCTTGGGGCAGAGAATGCACCTCTCCCTCTCCCAACACCTCTTGCAGCACCTGGTGCAGCACCTCTCCCAGCACCTCTTCCAGCAGCTTGAGCTGCTGCAGCACCTCTCCCAGCAGCTGCAGCTGCAGCACCTCTACCACCACCTCTTCCAGCTCCTCTCCCAGCTCCTCTCCCAGCTGTTGGTGTTGTTGTAGGAGCTGCATGAGAGGTTGTTGTTGCTGGTGTAGTAGCAGCACCACCACCATTGGAATTCCTTGCAAGAGGCTTGCATAAACAAGAAGGAAAATGAGTAAGTACTTAAAAAATGGAATATACAAGAAGGAAAACCACTTATAAGAGGATCACCACATGTTTGTTCTTCCTCAAAGCCAGCTCAGGCTTCAACTGCTTGAGGCAGCTTGTGTACCTATGTCCTTGCAGTTCACAATTGCCACATGTTATAGTCCCCATTCTTGATGTGTCCTTAGGCTTTGGAACTTCAAATTTCCCCTTGATCCTCTTCTCTTTCTTTCTTCCTCTCTTCACTTTAAATGCAGGTGGGTCAATGTCTGGACCAGGGGTCTTTGTCCAGTCATGCTCACCAGGAACTGGATAGATCATTGGTTCATAAGCTGCCACATAAAATTCTTTCTTGAAGAACTTGCTGACATAATCCTCTGGTTTTCTTTTGCCCTTGTTGATTGCTGAGATGGCATGGTTACATGGGATGCCACTGAGGTCCCATTTTCTGCACCCACATGTGTGCACTTGCAAGTCAACAGCATGGGTTTGCTGCCCACTTGTAACCTGCCACAAGTTCACACCAGCTTGAATTGGTTTGCAATATTTGGCCCTCTCCTTCTCAACCTCTAGCTTCTCACTATAATGGGGTGTTATGTCCCATCTAGCTGTCTTTGCACTCTCCCTATTCCTATGCCACCTCATCATCTGTTTATCCTTTATTCCATCACACATTGTCCTAATTGGTTTCTTCCTAACATCTAGGACATACTTGTTGAACACCTCAGACAAATTGTTAACTACAAGGTCAGTCTTGCAGTTTGTGTCAAATGCATGCCTTGCCCATGTTTTCTTGGGTATTTGACAAAGCCACTCCCAAGCTTCCTGACATTCAGCTCTAAGGTCATTCATTGCAATGTTAAATTTGTGTTCACTATATGCATAGGCAGCATTATCCATACACTTCTTCAGATCTTCCCCCCTAAACCCAGCATTTTGGAAGTTTGCATAGATATGCCTAAGGCAGAACCTTTGGTTGCACTTAGGAAAGACAGCATTCACTGCATTTAGTAGGCCCTGGGACACACAATTAAACTAGCTAAGCTACTATCTAGCACAAAACAACCATATAGGAACAAGGACATAAGATGCAAGCACATACCTTTTGTCTATCTGACATTATTGTATATGGACCAAACTGTCCCTCTTCTCCTCCTAGGCAGATTTTAAGTTGGTGTAGAAACCAACACCAGTTAGGTGTGTCCTCTTGCCCAACAATACCAAATGCTAGTGGGTATATATTGTTGTTGCCATCTCTACCAGTGGCAGCAAGTAGTTGAGCACCAGTAGTTAACTTAATGAAGCACCCATCAACACCTGAATGAGCAAGCAAATTCAATATTTAAAACATTCAAATGCATTTCAAGATGAAACAATATGTAACTAATGCACAAGGTGAACAAACTAACCAATGAATGGTCTGCACCCCTTGAGAAACCCCTCCCTTGCTCCATTGATGCAATAGAACATAGCATGGAATCTTGGACCTGGATGGGGGATTTTTTCAGTGGGTGTTGGAGTTACAGTAGTGACTACTACTCTACTCCCAGGGTTTGTATCCATCACTGTCTGAGCATAGTCTTTCAACCTAGGGTATTGCTTCTTGTGGTCTCCTAGCACAGCATCAATAGCTATGTTCTTTGCTCTATATGCCATTGACTTGGGCACATCCACACCATACTTCTCCATGCAAGCATCAATCAAAGTCTGAATGCCAGTTGTTAGATCAGATCTGAACAGTGACTCATACTTCTGTGCAAGCCACTTGGCACTTACCCTTGTTGTCTCTGTACTAGTAGGGCAAGTGTGCTTAATTCTCATCTTCTTAATTACAAAAGTAGTTTCACCTTTTATAACTGCTGCCACCATAAAGAAGTTGCAATTTTTTTGGTTGCATTCTACAATTATTCTTTGATCTGAGTTCCTATGATATCTGAAGTTTCTTTCTTGAGTGATGTGTAGGTTCAACAAAGCCTCTCTGAATTGATGTTGATCCAAGAAACACATGTGTAGACATAATTGCTCATGTGGTGCATCCATTTTCTCATTGTACCATTTTCTAGGAGGCCTCTGCTTTGCCCTGCTTTTCCTTTTCTTTGGCAGCACAAATGACAATGGCTCAAAACCATCATCATCAGCCTCCTTCAACAATCCTTTCTCTTCTTCATCAGATGAAGGTTTGAAATCAGGTTCCTCCTCTGATACTACACTTGAATGTGACCTTGTTGTAGGCCCTCTCCTAACTGGAAGCTTCTGTTTCTTCTTCTTCTTCTCTTCATGTACAATTACAGTTTCTACATCCTGTGAAACAACTTTGTCATCTTCATCCATTTGAAAAGGTTCCTCAACCTCTGTGTCACCCTCATAATGCACAACTTCTTCCTCCTCAGATTCTTCATCATCTGTTTCTTCCTCTTCCATTTCATCATACTCTTTCTGTTTCTTTCCCTCAGCCATCTCTATGTCATCAGCATCACCCATATAAAAAGGTGGTACATCAATGTCCTCTTCACCTTCACAATCAGAACCACCACTGCCAACATATCCCTCTTCTTCTTCTATTTCCATAACAGCTTTCATTTTTCCTTTTACATTCTTGCTCTCTTGTGTGCAAAGACCAGTACCATGAGCTACACTGTAGCTACTACTCTGACTTTCAAATGCAACTCCTTCTTCATTAACAGCATAGATGGGTGCCTCACTGAGATCATATAACACAGGCTCTTCATACACAACAGTGGATAATTCTTGCCTCTCAAACTGGCTGCAAGGAGGTGGACATGCCCTCACTAGCAAATTTAAGACCTTAGACTCCTCAACCTGCTTCTTTACTAATTGCAACTCAGCATTACACTCTACCATCTCCAATCCTTTCTCCCCTAATTGTGGATTCTCAATGTGAAACAGCAGATCATATTCACTAAATCCTTGGGTTTCCATCACTGCAATCATATTCAGGTATGTTACATCTGAACTGCAGAGCTTCAACTCAAACATTTCTGAAGCATCAAAATAGAACCTAACATCCAAAATGTCATCATACAAACTGCAAAATGAAATAACAGAAAAAATGGTTAATAAACAATTTTACTTAACAGATAGGCTAACATATAAACAAAGCTTTGTTTAAGTTAACATATAATTTGGACTCTGCTCTAGTTAGGAATTTTTTAAGTTAACATATAAACAAAGCTTTGCTTAAGTTAACATATAAACAAAGCTTTGTTTAAGTTAACTAATGGTGCTCTGCTCTAGTTAGGAATGATTTAATCCACTATGCTTCTCTGCTCTGCTCTGCTCTAACTAGGTAACACCTAATGCTGCTCTGACAATTTGGACTAAGAAATAACAATGTAATCCACTAATGCTGCTCTGCTCTGCTCTAGTTAGGACTCATGTAATCCAATATACTTCTCTGCTCTACTTAGGAACTAGCAATTAGAGTGCTAAACATGCAGACAGTAAACCAGGCAGTAAACCCTAACCCTAATCCCCAATTTCAGTTTGCAAAGATGGAACAATGGAACACTTACAGAACACCACCGATGCCATGAGTCCACTGATGGGCGGTGCTAGGGTTGGCCAACCAAATTCGCGCCATCTTCAGCCTCTGCTCCATCGACAACGCCGGCTCCGCAAAATCTTCGTCCTCGCTACTGTACTCCGAGCTGGAGTAGCAACCACTCCCATCGAGGCCTAAGCGGGGGAGGTCGCCGCCGCTCGCATCGCCCTGGCCATCGTCGCCTGCCGGAGTAGCCGAGGCCATCGTCGCCTAGGGCACAGCAGCCGCGGGGGAGAGGAGGGCGCGAGGGACGAGCAGCCGCGGTGGAGGTGACAGCGCCTAAGCAGTTCGATCCATGACTACGGTGGCGTGGTGTGGCGGGCGGCGGGGCGGGCGGGGAGGCAGCCGCCGGCGAGGAGGAGAAGGAAGAGGGCAGAGCGGGGTCGGGGTGTGGCTCGACCGCACCAGCCGCGCCCTAAACGGTGCGAGCCGGCCTCGTCCCAGTCAGCGCCCAGTCAGTGCGCGGGCACGCGCGCACTGGCCAGCGTGTCGCCTGACGGGCGGGCCCAACCGGTCAGCTTTTCTGTCAATACGTATAAAACACACTTTTAGTCTTTTTTGCAACGGCTGGCCCCAATCTTAGTACTGACATGTAAAAATTACCAATCTTGATACCAATCTGCTTCTAATGCCCCAATTGTGATACTTTTGTGCAATTTACTCTATCAAAAGATATACACTTGACCCCCTACACTTGTGGGACATCAATGCACAGCTGGGCAGACCCCACTCATGATGGCCGCCTCTACCGGTGGGCCAAACATCAAACGCCCCCACACAAACGAACTAAACGACACACGCAAGTCCAGGGCAACGGGAGCCAGATGGCAGCCGACCAACATCCAACATTAGAGCAGCCCTTTCTGACCACCAAGCTCCCAGCCAACACCTTGAGTTGCCCGACAAGCGCACGCACAATCAGACAGGCTCCACGCACGAGCGCACCCGGCCAGTGCGAGTGAAATAGCCCGATAGGGGTCGATGACGCTAACAGGTGGACCTAGGCGCACCCGGCACACTTGGGGCAGCGTGCATGATGGTGCACATGAGCGCAACGGAAAACCACCACTGAGAGGTAGCGGCCAAGTGTGGGGCGCCCACGGAGATTGGATGGATGAGGGCTCGCCAGGGAGCCATCGACGGGAGGCACGCCGCAAACGAATGACACATAGTACACTCTCACACGCTAAAACCCAAGAGATGAGTACTTGAGCATTCTTTGTAGAAGTAAAATATGTGGTGAGAATATCATACGAAAACCAACATGAAAGAAAACTTGAAAATCATGTTTGAAAGTTCTAAAAGAATCTGGAAAAAATCTGGGGTGTTAAGAGGATGATGTTCTATTTTCATGTGAAATTTTAAGTGAAAACACAAGGCAAATTCAACAATGAATAGTGATGTAACTGTTCGGAACTATATAATGCTGATTTTTTTCTTCATAGCTCATATCTCGTAAAGTGTTTTAACTTGAAATTTTGCAAGGCAATAGAACATCACTCTCTTACAACCCTTATCTTTTTAAATTTTAAAGGTAAATGTTTGGGGCCGGGGCACCGGCCGAACGCCCGGCCGGTCACGCGCCACGCTGGCGTCGTGCGCCCACTCAAGCAGCCCCTCGCGCGAAGAGGCGTGTATTTGGTGAACCCAAACCTTATCTCTTCCTGCCTTATCTCTTCCCATGCACTTCATCTCCTACCTTCAGCCGCGTCCTTCCCGCGCCATGTTTCTTCTCTTCCTTCCCCGCGTTGCCGCGAAACCACCTCAAAGCACATTTCAGTCGCGCCGCCGTCCCCCCGCTCCATTCCTTTTCCTTCTCTGGCAAGGCAGGTAGGGAGGCCCCCGGCCATGGGGGATGCCTTTTTTCACAGGAGGATCTGGCGCTGCTCTGGGGGAGACAAAGGGGGGATTGCGGCGCTACCTGCCAGGAGCTTGCCACCCATGGGCCCGGCGCCGCTAGAACAGAGTCCAACGATGCTGGAACGAGCAGCCACGGTTGCTACAACCAGCAGTTGTCGGAGGTGGAGACGGGAGAGGCTCCGGTGTTGCAACCGGGTTTTGTTTTGCTGGAACCAGAGTCCCGAGATGCTGAAACCGGAGACATTTTTTGCTACCATCTTTTTTTGATTTGCTAGGCCAGACTAAGTTTTGCTACCACCGTATTTTAATTTTGCTGGAAGCAGCCTAAATTTTTGCTACAACTGTCTTTTGGTTTTGTAACGGCGGCCATTTTTGCGACCGGCGACGGCGACGGAGGCCATTTTTGCTACAACCATGTCAATTTTTTGCCACTACCGTCTGTGTGTTTTGCTACATCCATTTTTCATAAGGCCATGTGTGCTTTTTTTACGACTGAGATGTGCCCGGCGATGATGAGGACGACATTTTTGTTGCAACAGCCTCGTTTTTTGCTACTATTGGCGACGTATTTTGCTACATCCATTTACAAGGTCATGGTGCTTCAAGCGCGGCGAGGAGTTCCGGCGGCGTTTCTGCTACAACTGTCTTTGAATTTTGCTACATCCGTTCAAGGATTAGCTGCAACCGCGGTTGAGTGTTGCATGTGTCGATGGCAGGCGGCGACGGAGTTGCGACGGCTTCATCACCCAGTTGCGGCCGACAGTGGAGGTGGCTAGCTCCCATCTGCAGGGGGCGGGGGCGGCGAGGTGTAGCCTGCTGTGAGATCAACGGCCGACGGGGGTGGCCTGCGGTGCGGTGCGGCGAGGGGCTGGTGCGGGACGATTTTCTTGGGGGGTGGGGGGATCTCGCCGGCGGGGGGTGGCCTGCGATGCGGTGCGGCGAGGGACGGGTGCGGGACGATTTTCTCGGGAGATCTCGCGCGGATCTGACGGCCCTGGCTCGCGCATCGAACGGCTGGTGCTTGATCGGCCCAACAGTTAGGCCGGCGCACCGGCGCAGATCAGGGTCCAAGTTTTTTTTAGAGAGAATCAGCGCCCAAGTTTAAAACACCGTTTTCCCGTGGTTTTCATCGGTGTCCGCCGAATGTTTGTTTCCGTATGACATTTCCCACAAGTAAAATATATTGACCGTATGCATCGATCTGATGCAGAGGCCGGGGAATCCCCTTTTTAAAAAATATATATTAATATACGCATAGTAATGATAGTGGTACTTGCAATAATAATAACAAGCAGTTACTCTTGCTTAACCGTCTCAACTTCTTCCCTCCACGCTAACCCAACTCCGAAGGCGAAGCGAGATCAATCACCCACCCCCACCCACGCCCTATTTAGCTAGCCCCATCATCAGATTTCTATAATCGCGAGCACGCTATACACGATACGTACACAAAAGCAGAAAAAAGATCAGGACGACCCCGACGCACCACCACCTGCTCCTCCCGGCGGCTGCCTGCTCGATTCCCCAACAGCAGGGTTGGTTTGATTCTCATCATCCCTTCTGCTTGCTTCCGATTTCGTTTCTCCCCGTGAGCCTCAGATTTTGGATCGCGGCGTTCCCCCACCCCCCCTTGCTCGAGCTTTCCGATTCGTTCGGTGTCATCGCGCCTTCTCCGATCGATCCGCTTCCTCCTCCTGTTGATGATTCTGTTGACCCGGCCCGGTCGACTCGATCGGCTTTACCGGTCGGTTTCGTGGCTCCTTTGCGTCTTTGGCTTTGTTATGTGAAATTTTCTGAAATTGGCGGAGATATTACAGGCTCAGCTGTTGTTCATGAGACTGATTCACCCCTTTCGTTTTCCTGCGGTTTCCTGATCAAAATTGATTGATAGATTTGCTAATTCCGTATGTGTTGGTTCCTATTTTTGCAGGTCAACGACAGTACCTATCGCGCGATGGGTTTGGGACTGAGATTGCCGTTCTTCCTACTCCTCTTGCTGCTGGTCAGCCTGGGAGCCGCACAAGGCCGGAGCACAGGTATATCTCACACAACAGCCCTTTCCAATCCCATGATGCTAGTTATGTTGTTTATTCATCTCTAAATCGACATCAGTGGCTCCCACATGTAAATCGGGAAGCACCCTTAAGAACATGTAAATCGGGAAGCACCCTTAAGATTTTTTCTGCGCACAGCTGATGGAGGGTGGTGAGCTATTTAGGTTGGTGTTGGAATTAGAACTGGAATTAAGGATACCCTTGTTGTGAAATCATCTTATGCGAGTTCCCAGTATTGTTGTCTAAATTGAAGTTGTCATATCTTTCATCTGCTTCCTTGATATGATTTGCATTTGCATTGTAAATCATGCATGGTTCTATAAGCATAGACTTTGGATAGCCAATTTCATTGTTAACATCGTCAACTTCCAGTATATGTTGATGCTTGGTTTTGTATTCTTTCATATACTGTTGTTCGTTTCTGTAATTCAAGGCTTAGATGGGGAATGTGCATGAACAAGATACAACCGTGATACTGCATAACGTGGCAGTGTTAGAAGATTCAGGCATATGGATATATTTTTCCTTGTGTCCGCAATTGTTCTGGCCAGTGACATCTGATTTATTTGTTTCCAGTTTTTCTTGATATCAAGGAGGCTCGAGACCCTGATCAAATCTTGATGGATCAGATAACTTCGAGCAAAACTCCCGTTCGTGTTGAGAGGGGTAGCCCACTATGCCCAGCTTGCGAGAAGTTTACAGATGAAGCTCTTAGCTATCTTAGTCAGAAACAATCACAAGATAAGATGATGGAGGTCCTTCATGAAGCTTGTTCTCAGACATTCTCGTTGGAAAAGAAGGTAGTAATTCTGAACACTTTGGCTTGTAATTTGGTACATACTGAGTTTTAGGCACTGTAAAAAGATTGATAAAAAGATATACATGCATAGTGTTTATATTTCCTTGATAAATGCCATGCTAGAAGATACCCTAAACAGAAATAGTTTATAGATCTTTTAAGCATGGACATTCTATCTCTGCAGTGTGTTGAGTTGGTGGACTCCTATGCAACTCTCTTATTTGCCAAGATCGCTGAGATCAAGCCGGAAGAGTTCTGCAAACGAAATGGCCTCTGCAGGGACAATGCTCTTCTGTCTGGTGTGAGAAGTGAGAGCACATGTGTGTTTTGCCACCACCTCATGGATGAAGTTTTGTCCAAACTGAAAGATCCCGATGCTGAGGTAATTCCTTTATTCCACTTGCATCATCTGTGCCTTCACCTTTACCTTGTGTCTTCCTTTAATAATTTCCATGTGATATCTGTAGTTCGAGATAATTCAAATTCTCCTCAAGGAGTGCAAAAAGATCGAAGGTCACGAGCAGCAGGTAAGCTATATCTGGCTCATCTTTTAAAAACAAAATATGCGCAAAGGAGATATCTTGGCTTCTTCAGTTAATGTTCAATATGTAGCACACACCGGGTTTGATATTTTTCTTATTCGACAGTGCAAACGATTGGTCCTGCAATACATCCCTCTCATCCTGGTCAACGGAGAGAAGTTCCTCGAGAAGAACGATATATGCACCATCGTCCAAGCATGTGATGCCGGCAAAAAGACGGTGGTCGGGTCATTCTCCGAGGAGGGTTTGCTGCGTGATGCATGAAGGTAGAAAGGCTACACCAAGCCGCGTGAACCCGGAGGGAACATAATGCACTAGTTCTTCTTGTTGTACATAGGTGTCTAAAATTCAACTTGCTGTTGCCTTGTGCTGCTCCTGCATTCTGTGGATGCTTTGTATTATAAAGGGAGCGGCATGACGAACAGTATATTATGTCAATTTGAAGCCGTGTTGTACTTATTACTTGGTCAATGTTTTAATTTGTAATGGCATCTGAACAACTGTAGATACTAAATCGAGTTTCAGTCTGTCTACTAAATCAATGTTTTAATCTTGTCATATGCCTTGTTCTGACGATCAGATTTCGGTCTGTGAAGAGTAGATTTTCTGTCCCCTTGGCCGTTGAACAAGTGAATCGCCCTACCAAAGAGTTTAGTTGGCCAAATTTTGGTTGAGGTTTTATTTGCCAATGGATTGGCCAACTTTGGCTAGAAAAACTTTGGCAACTTTGTAGTACCATAAAAAATAAAAAGCACACTATTCCAAACATTGGTATTCTACATTAAAAACACGTTAATAAATGCACGGCAACATGATTTTCTGAACTGTCTAGATGAAACAAATACCAATGACGGGACGAGGCTCCTGTGACGTACTATCTCCGTCCTGGTTTACTAGTCCCCTATGTAATTTGTGCTAAATTTTGATTAAAGATTTAACTGATAAAAATGTGTGCATGTCAACAAAAATTATATACTTGGATTTGTATTTGAACATAGTTTTCAATGATATTATTTTTTGTGACATGCATGAACATTTTCTTAGTTAAATTTATGATCAAAATTTGGCACAGATTACAATAGGGGCCAATAAACCAGGACGGAGGTAGTAGCACAGAGCTGAGTCCACCATGACGATTCTTTTATGTCATTGAACTTTTTCTTGAGTGAAGGGCTCCACGAAAAGAACAAACCAATATCATTTACAAGCTCGGAAGAGAAGTAGAACAAAATGTTGTACTCCCTCCATTTCTGTATATAAGACATTTTGTTTTCCATGTCAAATTTTGACTTGTAATTTTGGTCAACAAAATATAGATTAGATGTCATCCAAAATATATCATCAGAAAGTTCTTTGAAATGTGCATTCAATGACATGCTTTCTATTGCATGTAACTCTTTTTTGGTAAAATTAATGATCAAAATTAGACATAGAAATATGAAACGACTTTATATATAGACATGGAGCGAGTAGGTAAAATGCAACCAAATAAAATCCAATAATATCTTGACCGCAAGCACAAGCAACCATGCAATGTGAGCGAAGAGAGATGGGTAGTGACTTTTGGTCAAATCATGTTTACCCTATAGTAGCACCAACGTTTTGGACTATGGCTACCCGTAGTGGGTGTATCATAGCTAGTGCTATTATCCATGTCAACCAGACAATTTTGATGAGGTAACTTAGAATAAAATAAAATAAGATTTGAGTATCATATTATAATACCCTATCATAATAAATATTATACCACTATATATTTGCATGACAATACATAAGATCATCTATAAGATACATCTATGATACTATGCACAACACTAACTTATGATACTACCCACTACAGGCAGCCTAAGAATCTAAGGGCACTCCAATGCTCGTCTCTTAGCACGTTATTATAGGCAAAATGATGATGTAGCACTGTAATTAAAAAGGAGTGGAGTTTTATCTTACCTAAGAAATGACTCTTTAGCTTGATGCAGAGTTTCTCAGTCCGAGCTCAACGGTGAACAACAAAATAAATTTAAAAAATAAAATTTTAAAAAACTGATTTTTTGTGACAAATGTTCCGAGTGCTTGCAAAGATTCGTCATGGAATCACATTCCTGGAAGGCATGGCAAAAACAAAATCAATACTCTGGAAATGCTGCTTTCCAAAGCATTTTGGAGAACCGATTTTACCTTTTTTTGCCATGAATTCCACAAATGTGATCTCATAATAAAAATTTGCAAACTCTTAGAACATTTGTAAATGTTTGTCACAAAAAATCAGTTTTCTTACAAAAAAATTGATTTTATTGTTCACCAGAGCTCATTTGAGCTCGAGTTGTGAAGGTTACTTTCCCTCTTAACTCATTTTTCGGTGGAGTGAATTTAATGATCTGATCTTTTGTGGCTCATCTTCTTAGTTTTCACTTCTTTTCTTCCCTTTATAGCTAGGCCATAGTGTTAAAATTCCAAAAATCATCCTATTAAGACTTTTTTTCTTTGGGAGTCTTGCCTTTTCTTTTGTCTAGAGCCTCGAATATCACAGTATAGAAAAGGGAAAAGATTCCCACCACCCAGTGGATTACATGCACTGCGTCCGCCGCCTCCAATGTTCAACACGTGTCATTCTTAACCTTATCTACTCTTCATCCTTCTCATCTACTCCCTCCGTCCCAAAATAAGTGTCTCAAGCTTGGTAAAACTTTGTACTAGAGCTAGTACAAAGTTGAGACAGTTATTTTGGGACGGAGGGAGTATTTATTATTTTCTCCGTCCAGATAGCCGCTCCATGTCTTCCTCTGTCAATCTCGCTCATACCCTCACTTGCAGCCGTGCTTCAGGACAGCCACACGCCACAAGCGCCGCAGCAAGCCAGTCAACCTGCACACTGCTGCAAGCCGCACTTTCGAGTCCGCCGCCGGTGATCGTTGGACGCCGCCGCTGGCCATCCTTTCTCCTCCTCCTTTACAACTCCTCCTTTCCCCGTGTCCCTGTGTCCGCACGCAACCATGGCCGTCGCTTGAGCGCGCACGCCCGAGCTCTGCTCCAGCCACCGTTGGCCCAGTTGCACCGCTCCGGCCTCCCCTCCTGCTGTCTGTCGTCGCTCCGGCTGACAATGTTTTTTTATACTTTCCGCAACAAGGGCCTTGCTGCAAAAGTCCTTCTGTGCAACATCATCTCTGTTGCAGAAATTTCTCAATTCACATCGCAGACAACATTATCTTTCCAGTCACATTATTTATGTCGTGAAAGTCCTCCTGCAACATCATCTATGCTTCAAAAACTATGAAGACGGAAAAAAATATCCACAACATCACCTTTGTTGCAAAAGTCCTCCCGCAATCATCTATGTTGCAGAAACTATGAAGGCGAAAAAAAATCTGCAACACCACCTCCGTTGCAAAAAGTCCCCCCGCAACGTCATCTATGTTACAAAAAAGGTTGAAGACAATAATAAAAAAAATCAGGCGAAAAATAACGCTTTGGTGGTATGCAACAAAACAGTTGTTGTAGAACGAGTTGTGCAACATCTACCTTATTGCAATTTGCGACATATCCCATTGCGGAGATCCGACGGCTATTTATGACGCAATCCAACGACATATCAGACGGCGAATGTTTTCAAATAACCCACCGGCGGATGCGTAGGGTGCCAAAAAAATTGGGCTAGCTAATTAAATGAAAGGATTTCAAATCAAAATCTTTGCCAATTCAACAAGGATGACCGTGTTAAGAGACAATGCATTGGGTGCATCGATCAATCAAATACTACAATGTACTAGTACGGAATATTATAATATCCCCAGCACGAGCAACAGTACAACGCGAGTGAAGAAGAGATGATGGGGCTGACAAGGAGGGAAGGGAGGCAGAGGCGAGTCAACCCCAGCCCGCCCGGTCACCGGCCGGAGGGGAGAATGGCGGAGACAGCTCCGACCCACCGGCTCCGCGCGCGCGCCGAGGCGGCGGTGGCGTCCCTGGTGGACGTCCGCCTCCACGAGATGCCCCCGCTGACCAGCGCCGCCTCCACCTTCTTCTTCGTAAGCCATCTCTCTCGTCGGATCCGCCTTCCGAATTCCGCCACCAGCGGAGAACGGAAAATCCTCACCCCATGGCTGACGCAGATCCTGAGCGCCTACTTCGTGGTGCTGCCGCTGCGGGACGAGGGGGCCATCTCGCTGGGCCTCGGCGCCCTCCCGGGCCTCTTCGCCGGCTCGCTCGTGCTCACCATCCTCGCCGCCCCCGTCGCCTCCCTCGCCTTCTCGCTCCCATCCGTCCCCAAGTCCAGGGTCCGTGCCTTTCTCACTTGGGTCGTTGCAGTTTGCTCGTGTTTAAACGGAAACAATTCAACCACAGCAGACAAAAGCAATGCAAATAATGCAAGGATCCAACAGGACAAAACTGTACTTCCCTAAACATCACACCACCAAGACAAGAATTATAAACCAAACGCCTAGTTGGACTTAGTTTAAAACACACACACACCTTCGCCAGAACCTATTTACTTTAGCAGAAAAAAATGTATGTTTTTGCAATGATCTGCTATTTCATGTGGTTTATGTCTAGGGCTGCAAGTCAATTTTAAATATAAGCTTCTGTTATTTTCCTTTGACGAGCCCCTGTTTTTATTCAGGTAATTGGCGATGATTTTATGAAGTTGAAATTTTCCAGTACTCCCTCCGTTCCAAAATAAATGTCGTGGTTTTAGTTCAAATAAGACTTACTCCTTCCGTCCCATAATATAAGAACATTTTTGACACAAAAACACTCTTATATTATGGGACGGAGGGAGTATTTTGGAATGGAGGGACTAGCAATTATTTTTCCTTCACTGACACAAGCTAATTCCTATCACCTGTACCTGCAATTTCAGGCTTTGGTTTTGATACACAGGTTCTTCAGCATATCCCTTCTTGTATTTTTTGTGCTTTGGCTTGCCTCGAAGCCGGGCTCCCCATCTACCGCCCAGGTAACACACACTGATAACATGGTGGATTATTTTCTCTTTTTTTGTATGCATGATTAGTTTCCCTGGAGTTTGCAAATATCCCATGCTGATATTACACCGGAAAAAATGTTTTTGAATCCATCTGCCATCTTGCACTCCGGCCACTTTGCTCGCTTTCTAAATTTCCTAATCGAAGAAGGCAGGGCCAAACTTATTTTTGTTTACTTTTGTCAATATTATGATCAAGTCAAGTGAAGATGGTTCAAATAAACCTGCTGGGTGGGGAAACCATAGCTGGTTATACATAGTTGTGAGAATAAGCTTCTTTCTCTGGGTAAGCCATTTCCTGTTACATGATCCTGTCCATGTTTTTGAGATTTAAGTTATCGTCCATTTGAATTACTCTCTTCATCTGAAGGTTGCTTTGCTTAATCTCATTACAATATCATCCACTTGGGCAAGGGTAATTGATGTCATGGACAGTGAGGTATCATTTGATAACTGCACCAGAATATATCGGCAACCCCTTAGACATTTTGGATGTTCTTTTCAAATCCTTATCTCTCTCTTGATTCAGTCAGGTTCAAGATTGTTTGGTTTTATCGGGGCTGGTGCTACGCTAGGGCAACTTTTTGGTTCTTTGTTTGCTGCAAGCATGGCATGGATGGGACCCTGTACGTATCTAGGATGCTCCTCCGAATAACATTATAAGCTCCTGTCTGATTTTTCATGGATGCAATGTCATTTACTAAAATTTCCTCAGTTCTGCTCCTATTTTCCTCCCTCTTGATGGAACTTGCTGCGCTGTCATCTAAAGGAATTTGCATTGATGCTAATCATGGTTCAACAGAATTGCCATCAACAGGGTATGTATTCCTTCTGGGCATGAGTTACAAGTTCTTGACTCATTTTCCTGTTAATTTTGACATGAGTAACCAGCATGTTTTATGTACAAAATTTCTTGCTTGATTAACCTTAGCGAACTTTGAGCCGCAAATACTAGCTCTGAAATCTGAATAGTCCACTTTATGACTAACTTGGAATGATTTTATTAGTTTCAACAATTTATGATAAAAAATGGGATTTACAATGGTGGGCTTTCACACTATTTTTTAGGTGTTACTGAATGATTTTATTTGACTTGTTGGTGCTTCTTTGTGTTCACAAGTGAGAATTTAAGACATCCCAATTTATTACAAACTGCAGAGCAGAACCAAGTCAAAATACCGAGCTTGGTGATGAAATGTCTTCACTGGTCACTTCACCTAGAACACCTTCCCAATCTCAAAAGACAAAGCCTGGGATTTTTGTGATGTTTGAAGGTTTCTGGCTGATCATGCGCTCGCCCTACCTGATATACATATCTCTGTTTCTATGGCTGAGTGCAGCTGTCTCATCCTTCTTTTACTTTCAGGTATGATTGTTCTCCTTTTGTGTATGACATGGATGATAAGTTGTGCCATGCTGTGAGCATGTTGCTTCCTTAAATAAATTGTTAGTACAGAAAGGATCCTCCATTTACTCACCCGACCTTTTCTCCTTGTTTTCCAGAAAGTAACTATAGTTGCTACTACAATATCAAGTCCAACTGCCAGAAGGAGAACATTTGCACTGATAAATAGCTTTATAGCAGTTTTTATTCTTGCCGGACAGCTCACTTTGACGGTATTTTTTCCATCTGGAAATTATCCTTGTTTTACTCTACTTCATTACCCCCTTTTCAGTGTGAATAAGTGAATATCACCCAGATAAGTTGTCACAAAAAAAAACTTTTATGCCATAATGCATTGTCGAAGTGTATACATATTATTAAAAGATGTAAATATAATAGAACTTACATCACCTCTCTTAATATCTATCCCCTCCGTCCCATAATATAAGAATGTTTTTTACACTCCTTAATGCAAATCATAATTGCAATAGTAATCCATCATAACTTCCACTTCAGGATGAGCACGTCCACAATGTAAATTGCAGTATAGGATTACTGAAGTAAATTTGTAAATGTGCACCTCCAGTTTTTGCTATTTTTTCTGTGTAAAGTGTTTGCGTGAATATTTTTTGTGGAACACCCGGTTATTACTTTCAAGAAAATAAACCTTCCATCATGTGATGGAATCTCAATACGCTTCCCCTTCGAAACTAATTCCTGTGCACACTGAGATGATGTCAATTAGAGACCCCATGAGTTCTGCATTTCTATTATCTCAAGGGACAAACTTCGTGCAGTCTAGTCCAACTGATGCATGCTGTGACACTAGCTGTCTAACTATTCCACAACGATATCTGGTAGTGAATAAAACAATATAAATCAACAAGGGTCTTAGCCAAATGGTAGTTAGAAGATTCTGCAATGACCAACGTAGATTAGTGGTTTTCTTTTCGTTCGCACGACCTGTTTAGATCATAGATATTTTACGTCTAATCTGAAGAGGGTATTATGGTAATTATACCATTCTTGTAGCTCTATCAATTTCTGGGTATGATTTGAACAAGTATTTATTTCAGGGTCATATCCTTACAGTAGCTGGTGTAACAGTTGCTATTTGCGCATCTCCATTTATTGCTGCCTCAAATTTGGTTGCCCTTGCTGTATGGCCAACTTGGGTTGCTGTTGCCGTCACTGAAACAATTCGAAAGGTATCGGTTGACCAGGCCACTCTTACTGAACTTTCGGTACCATTTTTCTACCATTAGTTGTTGATATGAAAAAGATGCATGTAAAGGTAAGGCATATGCAAAAGCTGAGTAGCCATTGCCATTGAATTTGTGCACACGCACTATATCTTTAGTTTTGGTTTAGTACCCTCAAATGATTTCATATGAAAGAGCTTATGCGTTGTAGTATATTTTTCCTATTGTTAATAAGCTGAGAAATCATCAATTGCAGGATTCATTTTCGTTTCAGTTCGAATATTAGTGCAGCTTCATCTAGTTGCATCTGGAACCAATGCATGATAGCATCTGTTATACTCAAAATTAATCAAGGCGCTGGTTCTGTTTGTAATTAATGTATCAAAAATCATTATACTGCCGGTGGTTTGCAAAATGCTCGTTTGGTAAAAGGGTTATAGCCACAACCGATTTTCTTCATGTACCAACACTGATTTAGGCAAAAGAAATACTGATTTAGAGCATACTGAATGTTGTTTGGTACTAGGTGAACTTTGTGAGTACCTACTAATTGTTGTATTTACTACTCCCTCTGTTCCAAAATACTTGTCGTGGTTTTAGTTCAAATTTGAACTAAAACCACGACAAGTATTTTGAAACGGAGGGAGTTCATGTTTTTATTTCTATATTTAGGTATACTCTGCGATAAACACATAATTATTCTAATTTGTTGTTTCCCAATCTTTTTCCTTCATTGCAGGTAACTACCTATGTTTTGACTAGACCTGGAAGGGAGTTATTATTTACTGTTGTCTCACAGGATGAGAAGTACACAGCCAAGGTAAAAAGGAGTTATGTAATTTGAGCATGCTAACCAGTAGGAAACATGATGAGGCATGAATTGGTCTCCATAGATGATGAAATGATAATAGCATATAAATGGGATATAACCCATTTGCTCTCATTTTGACCGGTTTCCACTAGCTGTCCACCTGGGCCCAGAAGATTTTAGTAACTTGGATCACTACAGTAGGGATCAAATGATCTCTTTTAGAAACATGATACTCGGCGTCAAGTGGACAATTTAAGCATTCAATTTTTTCCTTTCTAATTAATTGCGGCGCATCGGGGGAACTACTTCTCTCTGAAAATAGAAGTAAATATCAGTAACCTAAAAAGTCTAATTTCGGACACAGTATTTGCTACTGAGGAGTGCTTTTTGCTGCTGTTGAGTACTTACCTTATTGCGAGTGGCATATTTTTTTAGAAGTATCTTGCCTGATATTGGCAAATCATGTGGATATTATCTTGTTTTGCTGCCCATTTTCCGTGTTGATTTTGTCTTATTAATTTGGCTAAATCAAAGTTTTTCTTGTAGGTCTGTATAGATGTTATTGTTCAAAGGCTTGGTGATGCGACAGCTGCTGGAATTTACACATTACTTTTCAGCAGCTTTGAGAAGAAAATATCCATTGTCAACCTCTATGCATTGCCGGTATGAATCATGTCTGATCATTTACTTGCTCATTTCTGCTTACCATATCATATTGTATGTTTAATGTGTTTTTTTAATCTCTCAAAGATAGCTCCTTGGCAATGTAGTCTGTTTGATTGTGCCTTGGGAGGTAATTCTTGATGCAGATGTTGCACTAATACTTTGGTAGAAACTAATTAAGATGGGGAATTTGAGGATTTGCCACAAGTTTGTTTACACTTTGAGGATTTGCCCCTATTTTACTTGTCACTGATTATTTGCCACACCTTTCCCAGATTCTTGATGATTTGCCCTTATGCACGGTATGGAATTGCAATACAAAATCAGTGACCAAACTGCACTGGCCCAAATTAGTTAGCTCCCCGTTTGACTATTTCCATTCCTCTGTTGATCCGTATTCCTGCTGGCTCGCCATGACTCGCAGTCGTGTCTCTCGCCGTCGTGCTTCATGAACCTGCCTTGTTCGAGAACAAGTAGGCCGAGGTCAACGACCTGAAAAGAGAAGCCGAGGTCGACGACCTCAACCAGCAGCTCGCCAGGCGAAAGCATCCGCCGTTGTCAACCACTATGATTCCATCAAGTTCGCTTCAAACGCAAATAGGAAAAAGCTTCCTGTTATCTGTGTGACCCCACAACCCGCACGCATCCCCTCCTGGGCCGCAGCAATGGCCACCGCCGCCTCCCTCCCCTCCGGCGCTGCTCCTTGCCTCCCGTCCTCTTCTTGGAGGCCATGGCGAAGACCACGCGCTGGTGCCTGGTGGTCTCCAAAACACGCGTCATCGACCCACTAGGCCGCCTCGCCAAGGGGACGGACGACGACGACCGCCCCTGCTTTTGGTCAAGCGCCGGCTGCAGTGCGCGCACAGGCTGCGTGACCTCGCTCTCGTTGCCCACCGCGTTGCTCCCCAGTCGCCTCCCCTGCCCGTTCCTGCGCCTCGACACACTCCTCGCCTGCAACAACCTGTCTGGACGATGACGATCAGACGGAGCCGGCCGTGCCGCCGTGCAGCTTCCGTCTACCTTCATGACTTTGGACAAGATGAGGACGAAGGGCATTTTAGATATTTTCTTGTGGGTCTGTACAATCGGGGGCAAATCATCAAGAATCTTAGAAATATGTGGCAAATAATCGATGACAAGGAAAACTAGGGCAAATCCTCAAAGTGCAAACAAACCTGTGGCAAATCCTCAAAGTGCAAACAAACCTGTGGCAAATCCTCAAATTCCCCAATTAAGATACACTTTTCTCGTGTGAAGATGCTTTGACTGGAAAAGTGTCCATGTCTGGATATTTGGCTGCTCAAAAGTGTGTATGCTCCCACCAAAGCGTTCAAAGTCTGGGGAGTTCTTTGCTAGCTTTTTTTTTCTTTGCTAGCTGAACTGCTGAACACAACTGAATATATAATACATGCTGAAATTTAAAATATCTTGCTTCAAACCTTTTACCTATCTCTACTTGTATGTTAAAACCTGGTTAACTTTGCCAACTACTGCTGACCCTTCTTATTCCACAACTAGTACAATTTATGGGTTTGCTAAACACAACTGCCTGAATTTTTGATAACTCAGTGGATTTTGTGGTTGCTGGATCTGCGCAGAGATGCGTTTGAGAGATGTGCTTTTAGGAATAATCAATGAGCTGGGTGGGGTTTGAGCCCATGACCTCTCGCTGCACACCTTACTTGACTACTGCCACCATACCAGTTGCACTCTTTTGTACTCCCTCCGATCCAAATTAATCGATGCAGCTCTAGTACAACTTTGCACGAGAGCTGCGTCGATTAATTTGGATTACAGGGAGTAGTTAAGGTACACCTTTTGTTTTTTTGTTGTGTAATTACACACCTTTTCGGAATCTGACTGTGTTTCATTGAACTCTCAGCGATTAGATTCCATGCGGTCCCTACAAATTTCCAGATAAATATCTTGGTGTTAACTGTGCAGCATTTTTTGGGGGTCCTGGGAGATATGTCTAATGGTTTGTGCTTACCTTTTGTTACCAGCTCTGCTTTGTCTGGCTTCTCATTGCATTTCATTTGGGACGGCTCCAGACAAATCTTGCCAGGCTTCAGGCAGCGTCTGACCCGTCCTAGTTCCTCCCAAACATGCATCTGGAACCTAAAAAATAGGTATCGTGGTGCTTCTTGATAATCTATCAAGACATGTGGCTGAGTAAGGCTGTTTGTGCCTGGCCTTTACTTTTCTAAGATATCGACTCAATACAGGGAAGTCGTTCGAGAATGCAGAAGTACGGTATGTCACGAAGACACGAGGTTTTTGCCACCAGCATTGATGCATTGATTTTGTCTGCACATTTCAAAGGGGCTACAAATTGACTACACGGAAATTCGAATATAACACTGGAAGTAACTATCTGAAGGGTGAACATAGAAGAAGACAAATAGTAGCAGGCCAGCAGCATAGAGTATAACAATACGCGAATTTTGTGTGCTTGTAGTCCATCTTTTCACGGCGGAAAATTGAGTCATGTAAACTGTAACTCTGTAAGAGCATGTACAGCCGGAACTTGCAAACCGACCCCTCAAACGCCCGCGGACGCTACCGGGCGCGTCCGCGGACAGGACCGGTCACGCCTCATACTTGGTGCCATGCATCCGAGTCTCTCATATTTCATTCCCTAGATCCATACAAACCATGCAAAAAAAATCCTAGGTATAGACACATGCTAGCTAACTACGCTTCGTCGTCGTCGTCGGAGATATCCATGATGTTGGTGCTGGGCACTAGGTAGATGGGCGGAGGGCTTCGTTGCTCCTCATCCATATGCGTGAGTATCTCGTTGACTTCCACCGCGTGCTCCGTCTCCGGCTCCTGTCGACGGCGGCATACTCACTTTCACCGCGTGCTCCGTCTCCGGCTCCTGTCGACGGCGGCATTTGGCCTCTGCCTTCGATTTTGACCGGAGGGAATCAATGACCGCCTGTTGCTCCACCTGTAGATATGCGCCCCTAGTGTCTCTCACATCCTCCTCCATCTCCAAGCCCTTCTTCGGATCCACCGCATTCGGAGGTAGCTCTGCGGCGATCCGGGATTCACGCCTTTCTTGAATTTGCTCAAGGAGCTGCAGTCGGTGCTTCTTCGTTAGATACGGGTAGCTCCTTACTTGGGGGCATGGCTACTAGTGGTGGCGGACGCCGATTGAGAAGTGGCGGCGGCGGCGGACAGGAGGGGGAAATGTGGACAGGTAGGGTTCCGGTGTCAGCGGTTGGCTTATATAGCCGTGCTAGGGAACTACGAGGCCAACTAGAGTGGTGCCACGCGGCGCCAACGGTCTGACGGAGGAGGCGAGCTTTGGATCGCCGGTTTTCAGAGTGTTTTAGTGCAGGACCCCATTGTCAGGCCGACGTGGCGGACACGCTCGGGCCTCCCCATATCCGATTTAGATTTGGACTGGATATGAGGGGTGGTGGTCAGCCCGTGCGTTTAAGACCCTTTTGAGACGTTCGTCTGGATTAGTTTTTTTCTACTAGTCACTGACCGTCCGCCCGGGTGTTTGAGACGGGTTTAAGGCGGCCAGTAGATGCTCTAAGCATGCTAATTCATTGTTTATGTGGAAAAGTAGGGCGGATAGGTTGGGCATTGTTCTGCTGTGCTGCATAAAATTGTCTACTGTCCAAATCCACTCCCAGACTGCATATCATTTGCAGAGATGTGTAACTAGTTTTACGGGCAACTATCTGATGAACCCGGACTACTGATGCTACAATGAAATATTTCTGTTTTTTTTTGGTGTGTGTGTGTTGTCTGATTTGAACTGGCTTCCCTATGAAATTTTCATGAAATTTGCAAGTCCCCCCCCCCCATCCCCCAAGGACATCTTTTCAGCCTCGGTTTTAGGCTCGGACGGCGTTTTTCGCCGAAAAACGGCCCAGCCACGCCCCCAGCGCCTCCCAGGACGTCAAAAAAGCGCCGGCAAACCCAGACGAAACCCGGCGCGTTGGGGGGCTCTTGGGGGCGTCGACAGAAGTTTCGGCGAATCGTGTCTCATCATATGTCATTTTTCTTGGCCCACTTAATCATTCTCCTTACAAACTTTTGCTTGGGATAGGATGTGACCAGGAAGATGCCCTCTTTATTTCGCCGAGTGACCCTCAAGACATCAATTTTTTTGGTTCGGTGGTGTTCTTGAGATGCCAATGGCTGGAGATGCTCTTAATGTTAATGTGCCACCTACTCTTGTTTTTCTTCTCTCAGGAACACGTACATCTAAAGACGGCTTTGCATTTCTTTACAAGAAAACCCAAAGATGGAATGTTTAAGCACGTAGGATTAATGTGACAATGCACGATCTTTGTGCGCATGCATGAATTGAGGCAATCCAGAGAGATATAAAATGGCAGGAGGAAGAAGAAGACGGCAACATCGATCGTCCCTGTGAGCATTTGCTCTTGCGCTTCTTGACACTCCAATTTGCCAGAAAGAAGCAAACATCCATATTTGGTAGCAATGGCAGCGTCGAGGTGCAGCACCGCCTTCGTCTTGCTCGTCGTGGTCACGGTGGCGGCGGCGGCGGCGGCGGCGCTGCTGCAGCCGGCGGAGGCGGCAGCGGCGGCACGCCGCGCCGACGCCCACGTGCTCTGGTACCCGGGAACAAGGCAGCGTAGCCCCAGCGGCTTCAGGGGTTTCCCTCGCTCCAGGCTGTCGCCACCGTCCGCGGGCAGGCTAACGCCGCCGTCGCCCAGCGGCAGGCCGATGACGCCGCCGCCGTCCCAGGCGCAGGCGCCGCCGGCGCCCATCTCGCCCCCGTGCACCGCCGCGAACCCGCAGCCCGGCTTCCCTGGCATGCCGGTGGGCGGCACCGGCGGCTTCGGAGGGGCGTCGCCCTCGCCGCCGTCGGCGCCGACGGACTGCGTGACGCCGCTGGCGGGGCTGATGACGTGCGCGTCGTTCCTGACGGGGAGCGAGGCGGAGACGCCGACCCCGCAGAGCGAGTGCTGCGGCGGGCTGGGCATGTTCCTCAACAGCTCGGCGGCGGCGGACGACCGGTCGCTGCGTTGCCTGTGCCCGGTGATCCTCGGCGACGTGAACCGCATGCTCCCCAAGCCCATCGACCCCGTCCGCATGATGTACCTCCCCATCGCCTGCGGCGTCGTCCTCCCGCCTCAAGTCCTCTTCATCTGCTTCAGTACGCCAACGCCATTAATCTCTCTCTCTCTCTCGCTCTCTCTTTCTCACTCATGATGGATGCTTGATGATGATCTTGGAATCTATGCAGCTGGGCAGCCGACGCCGCCGGTGGTGAACCGGATTCCTGACTCCTGGAAGACCTCGTCTTCTTCAGGTCAACTACTCACTCACTAGCACAGTATACAGTACTACTCCATACTGCTCTTGCATGGTTAAGCTCGATTGCTTTCAGCTGAATTCTGATGTCTCCATCTGCTGTGCAGCATTGTCGCCTTGAGCTGGTGCCGACGATCGGATTTGGTTACTGCTCATCACGCAGGCACAGTCTATCCCGGGACGTATCTATCAAGTTTAATTATTAAGATTACAAAAAAACGTGAGAAACTAGCTGGTTACTACCAACTTTGCAGCCATGAGAGTGGTCAACGCATCATGGGCCAATTGTGGTGTAGTATTACTGATCGATGTAATAGCTAGCATGTTTTCCTTTTTCTTATTGAGAATGTAAACAAAAATACAAGAGCAGATTGCATCTAAGGGAGTATTGTTTCCCACTATTACATGGGTTTTCTGTCTGATGATCCTATAATGCCCATCTAGCCCTGGCTTGTGTTCAGTAACTTAGTCTTCCATATTGGTGTGACGATGAATGTCTTTTCATGACGTTTCTGTCTAGTCAAAGAGCTTTGACCATGTACAGGACATTTGCCAGACAATTTTGTCCTCGTCTTCATATGTCACTTGTATGTGGGATCCACCCGAGTAAAAACAGAAACAAAACTCCCCTCTCTCTATCACTTACACGGGGGAACCATGCTTAATAAAAGAGGAAAACAGAACTCACCCTTCCCACACTTTTACAGGTGGGGCCCACCTAAAAAGCAAAAGAAAAAAAAAGCAAATTTGGTAATTCTCACCTAGGTGAGATTTTTTTTAGAAGAAGAGGGCCCAGCCCCGATTCCATTGCAAAGCAAAGAAATCACACCAGTACAGTACATCATAGGACGACAGCGCATAAACTACAGAAGTAAACACTACCGCAAACTATAGCAAAAGGAAAAATACTAGAGCCAGCTATTACAAGGAAGACGGCCAAAATGAAGGCAAATAAAACTAGCCACCTCCCCTGTCTAACTCCAGAGCCACAGGCTCAACATCAACTAAGACAAACAGTATCTAGATCCTCAGCCTGGATCCGGCCACATCAGCGGTAATGGAGCTTTGCTCGGAGACTCCAGCTCCCGCACCATGTTCTGGATTTGCTTCTTAACAGGGTCTACAGACAGCGGTTCCCACCGTGCAGCGTACGAGGCCGTCTTGCGCCACAACACCTGAATGTTAAGCCATTTGGCACGGTTAAAAAATAAGTCATTCCTGGTATTCCAGATGGCCCAGAGTCCGGCTGAATGCACAACATTTGTGGCACTCAAATTACCCCCTCTAAGCCAACAGTCTGACAAGGATAGCATGTTGACTACTCTACTGTAGCCAGTGATCCTAGATAGGTTTCTCCAGAATTCAATCATAACATCACATCCAAAAAATAAATGGTGGCAAGATTCATGACACGAACAAAAAGCACAAGAAAAGTCAGATACATTCTGTCTTTTAACTAGGTTATCTCTGGTCAGAATCTTGTTATTAACCAACAGCCAAAGAAAAATATGAATCCTGGCAGGGATCTTGATATTCCACACAGCAGGAGTGTTTTTGGGAAGCACACCCCTAAAATTAACTACATTATATAAAGATTTTACAGAGTAAACCCCACTGGGATTAAGGTCCCAAATAAGCGAGTCCTCATCCAAAGTAAAAAACAATGGATTTAGCAATCTCTACTAGCTCAAACCACAAAGAGATAAGCTCACTAGAAAAACATCTTCTAAAAGTAATCTTAAGGTTAGAGCCATCCCAAACTTGGTCTAAGGTGCAATCGTGCTCATTGGCAATGTTATATAAGTCCCAGTATAGAGTAGCTAGAGGGGCCGACCCAAACCAGTGGTCCTCCCAAAACCTGACTTTCTTACCATTACCAACATTCCAGGAGTAACCAAACTTAGTAGCTTGGGCAGCCCAGAGAACACCTTTCCAGAAAGGTGAAGCACCAGCAGAAGGGCAAGTAAAGATGTTAGGGGACTGGGTGTCATATTTAGCATCTATTATGCTTTTCCAGATCTTACCCTCATCTCTACTATATCTACTGACCCAAGAAGCAAGCAAACATAAGTTCATATCTGAGAGATCAGTAATCCCTAACCCACCATACATCTTTTTCATAGTAAGAGACCCCCAACTAGCAAGGTGATATTTGTGATGACCTTCATAGTCATCCCAAAAACAATGTGCCAGTTGAGAGTTAATAAGCTTAACAGCCCACTTGGAGAATTTAATATACCCCATAAGATAAGAAGGGATGCTGGCTAGGCAAGCTTGCACCAGTATCAACCTCTTACCAAAGGATAGCAGCCTCCCTCTCCAGCCAGCTACTCTTTTAATAATAGTGTCAACCAAAGGCTGGAGGTCCTCTCTTCTAATTTTAGAGTAGTGGAGAGGAGCACCAAGATATTTAATAGGGAAAGAGCTTAGCTTACAACCCAAAGACTGAGCAAAACTAATAGCCTCATCCCTATCAATATTAATAGGAACCAGATCACATTTATGAAAGTTGATCCTCATACCAGAAAGTTGCTCAAAACAAGAAAGGAGCCACTTTAAATTCCCAGCATGCTCTAAATTCTTATCTAAAAACAGGAGGGTATCATCAGCATATCGCATACTTATGACCCCAGCTGGGTTAGAAGGAGGAAAAACCCCAGCAATCATGTTCTGATTAGCAGCTTTGGCTAGTATTCTAGTGAACACATCAACAGCAAGATTGAAAAGCAAGGGTGAGACAGGATCACCCTGCCTCACACCTTTGCCAGCAATAAAAAACTCACTATTGGTGTCATTAATTCTGACCCCAACAGACCCATTGTGAAGCAGAGAGCCTAATTTGTACATCCATTTAGGGCCAAAGTCTCTCCTTCTAAGCATGTCCAAAAGGAACTCTCTATTCACCATGTCATAAGCTTTTTCGTAATCTAACTTAAAACAAAACCCCTGGAGCTGGTTGCTAGCTACAGCATGCACCACCTCATGGGCTGAAACAATACTCTCCAATATAAACTTGCCTTTAATAAAAGCAGTTTGATTAGGAGAGATTAAATCATTGCAAACTGGGCCTAGCTTATTAGCAGCACATTTTGCAAAGATCTTGAAACTACAATTAATCATGGCAAGGGGTCTGAACCTGTCCAAGGAAACAACATTTGGTTCCTTTGGGACAAGGGTCAGAAGGGAGAAGTTGAGCCTGTACAAATCCAGCTCCCCCTTCTCCCAATCTCTAAAAAGTGCAAACAAATCACTTTTAATGAGATCCCAAAAATGCTGATAAAATAAAAAAGGGAAACCATCAGGACCAGGAGCACCTTCAGCATATGAGCCAAAAACTGCATTTTTAATTTCTTCCTTAGTAAAAGGGGTTTCCAAGAACTCAACATGATCAGTAGTAGCCATGCTAGACTGATCCCAAAAATCATCAACAAGTTTAAGATTAATAGCAGGAGAGTAGCCAAAGAGATTTTTATAGTAATCTACTGCATTATCAATAATACCTTTAGTGTCTTCAACTGGGCCACCAGCAGTTTCTAGCACAACAATATGCTTCTTCCTCCTCTTCTGATTGGCCAGGGCTTGAAAGTAGTCAGAGTTCAGATCTCCCTCTCTAATGTCCCTTTCCCTAGCTCTCTGCATGGCCTTGATTTCCTCTTTCTTCCAAATCTCATTTAACTCACCTGCAATCACTTTAATTCTAGCTTTAGAATTAGGAGAAAGAGGCTGAGTTTCTGCAAGAATGTCTAAACAATTCAGCAACTAGAGTTTGCTTAGTCCTGTTTTGGGAAGCCTCATAATTGAGACTCCACCCCTTGGTGGCTTTTCTAGTATTCCTAATCTTGAACTGCCAAATATCAATAGCAGAGGAGTACTTACAATCAGCATTCCAGGCTTTGTGAACAATCTCATCAAAGCCAGGAACTTCTAGCCACCACTTTTCAAATCTATAAACTTTATTCTTAGGAATGGAAATAGCATCAGAGTTGTAAATGAGAGGAGTGTGATCACTCCCAATTCTAGGTAAAGATTTAACCTGGCTAGCAGGAAAAAGCTTTCCCAGTCAGCAGACACAAAAATCCTATCTAAAGCAGCCATGACTAGATTGTCTTGGTTATTGGCCCAAGTAAACTTTCTACCAGCATTCTTTATCTCAATGAGGCTGAATTTATTAATCCAGTCATTGAAGAGATCAGCCCAATGCTGGATGACTAGTCCGGTGTTCTTGTCCTCAGCAATTCTAACCAAATTAAAGTCACCTCCCACTATGGTGGGCCCAGACCAGTTATTTAGGAGGTCATGGAGCTCATTAATAAAATCAAGCTTAAATTCCTCATAAGCAGAACCATAAACAGAGATAAGCCTCCAAACAGTGTTATTACACTTGTTCTTCAGCAAACAAGAGATACTGTAAGTGAGTACATTACAAGCTATGATTTCAAATTTATCTTCCTTGACCCCCACTAATAAACCACCAGCAGTGTTATTAGCAGGCAGCCAATTCCAGATAAAACCATTCCTAGAGTCTATAGCCTCTAGCCGAGAAACACTAAACCCAGTTTTCTTGGTTTCAGATAAGCAAACAAAGTCAGGGCAGTGAGACCTAATGAGCTCCTGCACCTTAGGGATCTTATGAGGGCCATTAAGCCCTCTCACATTCCAAAATAGATCAATCATCTAAATCTAGTGGAAATTTTAGCTCGACACTTTTTGGACCTCTGACTTTTAGCCTCTATCCAAGTATAGGCATCATCAGACTCCATTTCCATATGTGGATCAGAGTAGTGGTCATTTTTAGTGTCAATAGTAGCAACAAAATTGTAATTATTGCAGTAATCTTCCTTGGTGACATCAATGTCTCCAGGAAGAAAAACCTCAGGATTATCCTGTTTAAACTTACCTAATCTATCTAGCTCTAATTTCTTAATAACTTCAACATTATTGCTAGCTTGAGAAGGATTATCTCCTATCACAATGCCAACATTGAAGGCTTTAGAAATTAGATCATCATTATCTAGACAAGCAAAAGAATTATGGAAGACCTTGGGGTTATTACCTCTAGGGGTCTCCAAGTTCTTCATCTGCTTAATTTCTTGAGCTTTGACCAGGGCTGGCTTCCCATCTCTCTTGATCCTGTCACTCATCCTAGTGGAAACAACAGGGCCCCATTTGTCTCTCCCAGCTTTAAGGGTAGCTGTAAGGGAGGGGCAAGGAATTAACCCCCCAAGAGGAGCAGGGAAATTTTCAGATCTGGTCACCCCATATTTTGAAGCAGCTTCAAACTCAGGAAGAAGGATAGTACCACAATTCTCCACTGGGGTTTTCTTAACAGCTTGCAGGTAGCTTTTGGTAAGTGGAGCATCCTGAATCTTCAAGAAAACTGATCTCTCCAAAGGGATGTTGATATTCATCTCCACCCCAGAGAGAACAGGGGAAGAGATAGCATCCATAGTATGAGTTCTGTTTCTAGACCCACTAGGAGCCGAGGCAGGTCTTGGTCTGAAATTGGAGTTCTTCCTACTGTTATCAAGGTCATGCTCCATCTCCTCTCCCAATAGGTCATCATTACTGAACTCATCTTCACCCTCCTGTTTCTTGCTACTCCCATCATCATCATTTTGGTGGCCTGGGGGATCAGAGGGGTTATCAGACTCCACAGGCTCACCCTCTTCAACTTTGAAGGTGAGTAAGAACAACTCTTGCTGAATTTCAAAAAGTCTGTCTCTAGGGATCAATGCAGGGTCTCTAACAGCAACCTGAACTCTCACCACCTCATAAAAACTACTGAAAATCCCATGCCAATCAATGTTAGTAATGACACCCAAAGTAGCAGCAACTTGGGGGCAATCACAGACCAAGAACACCACACAGGAGGCAGACCCACAATTTCCACCCAAATCTCAGTCAGGGAGTCATAAGCAGGCAACTCTCCATGCCAATTCTTAAAAGAAATTGAGACCCCTTTCTTCTTGAGGTTGATGGAGTCATAAGCAACTAAATCAGTGATTTTCTTGTTAGAGGGGAATCTGACTAGGTATTGGGACTCATCATAGGCTCTAATCTGCCAGGGCCAGTTGGTTTTCCACATGCTAGTGAAGCAAGCACCCAGTTCCTCAGCAGAAATTTCTCCTTCTTCAATAACCACAAGATCCACAGTTCCAAAATTCAGCCAGTCACTGTTGCTTTTTTCTCCAGCCTCAAGATGAAAGAAGCCCAAGCCATTCCCAGCACTACCCCAGAACTGAGCTGCTGGGTAGGGCTTGTACCACAGGGGGCAAGCATCCATATGGTGCCCAGGAACAACACACATGAAACACTTCCTAGGAATCTGGCACATACCCACATAATGTCTGGGTAGCCCACAGTTGAAACAAGTAGCCCCAATATACTTAGGGTCTACATTGTAAGATTAAGGAGCATCATCAGACATAGTAACTTGAGGAGCAGCAAGCCCAGCATCAGTCTTCATAGCTTTCTTCCCCGCAGCATTCCTCTGTTTCTTCTTGCTTTTGCTCTGACCAACTTGACCATTCTCAGAACCAGAGCCACTACCAGCAGTCACAGGTTGTTGAATCCCTTGAGGGTATTGCATGGTAGCAATCTGGTTAGGGGCCATGAACGGGAATTGAAACTGTTGCTGATTAGGCCAGGGATTAGCAGGAAATTGCTGATAACCAGGAGGAGGGTATCCTGGGAACATCGACCCCATGTTTTGCGGATAGATCATCTAAGAGCTAGAGGCCAAAGGGAAGATAGGAGGCTTAGCATAAATGGAAAGGGGGGAGGGTGCTTTTGCTGCTGCTGCATCTGCTGTTGCTGTTGGACCATAGGAGGACGAACAGGGGGAGCAGCAGGCGGCACAGTGGAGATCTGGGGAGGAGGGCGCGCCTCGGTGTGCCCACGGCCACCGTTGCCCCTCCCACCTCCTCTACCACTCTGACCAGCAGCAGCTCCAGCCATCTTGCGAGTCACCTCCGCGTAGGTCTCCCTTCTTTCACGCTTCGCCCAAAAATCAGTCGAGAAACTAAATTTGATGGGAATTTGGTGTTTGGCAGTAGCACCAGTGGGATAACAATCAGCAGCAGTAAAGCACCCACTCCAGAATTTGTCCTTCCTAACCCAGATTAGAGAAGGAGAAGGATGAGGATGGGGGCGACGCGGCCGCCGACGAACCCTAGGAGAATTGGGATCTAGCACGCTTTTGGCAGGTTGGAGCAAATTGGGGAAAATGCTCTTCCTTTTATCAGTAGGGCAGCGGGTCCTATTGTCATTCTCTCTCCCTCTACTGACCTCTCGGCCCCTCCAGAACCCACCAACCACCACCGCGTTGACCAGTCTCCTCGGAGGAGCAACTTCAAACGGCGGCGGCGAAGTCGCTCTCCGGCGAGCAGCAGCCTCACTTTTGTAAGAAACAACAGAGGGAGAACATGACTTACATCCAAGCTCAGAAGAAATGAGCTCCATCACCGCGTTGCTCTTCGGAATGCCCTCCATCTCCGCCGCTGCTGTCTCGAAGTCGAGGTCGCTTCTTCCTCCGCCCAATGCAGAATCAGGCCAGGGGAAAGTTCCTGCCCCAGACTAAAGATGGCGGCTCGCTCCAGCTCGGTGGTGTTCGCCATCGCCCGAAGCGCGAGATTTATCCGCGCCACAGCTAACGCCTGCGACGCCTGATCCGTCGCCCTCATCGCATGATTTGCCGCACGTTCCCGCCGGGCCACCTCCGCAAGGAGCCGACGGATCTCCGGATCCGCCGCCGCTCCATCTCCTCCCTCCATCAGCAGCTCTGATTTTCGCCGCCCCCAAGTGCTCCGCCTCGAGCGGATTCGGGCGAATCGCCGCCGCCAATCCCGCCCTCGCGTGGGACCCCTGGACGCGGCAACGCGAGCGCCCTCCGCCGACATAGTGCGGGTCTGCGGTGGCCGGCGAGCCCAGGTGAGTGTGGTCAGGGAGCGCGGTGTGGAGCGGAGCAGGGCATAGCGAGCGTGGTCAGGGCATATAGAGCGTGTCTCATCTAAATTATCCTCCACACAATCCTAGGTGAGATTTAGCGATGTCTCGTCTAAATTATCCTCCACACAATCCAGGGTGCTGAGATTCATGCATTTTCTTTATCCCAAGGTCGATGTCTGCCTGCTCAAATTGGATGTATCACTAATAGAGATAAATCAAGATCCTTACACTCATCATAGAACATGTTTTTATATTGTAACCATTTGAATTTATAGAGGCTGATAACTTTCAATGTAGATCTGGCCAATTTTTTATAAAATTTGACTTACAAACTTAATATGGGGAGTAAAAAGGAAGAGAAAGAGTAAAATCAAAGAAACATGAAAATATTTATTACAAGTCTTTTAGATAGGCAAGATACCCCGCTTCTTCCCCTGATCTTTCTTTCCCTCCTCCCGCCGGGGTTCCTCTTGCTTGCTTGGTGGAGGCTACTGCCCTGCTGCTGGTACGGTAGAAGACTCTAACGCGCCGTATGTGCGAGCAAGCCACACCCAGAACGCCAAGAGCCCGGCGATGAAGACAGCCACGATGCAGATGCAACCGGCCAAGACACGGGTGTCCTTGACCGCAGTGGCCAGGACCGTGGACACCATGAGATCCAGAACGCCTACGCCGAAGCTGTAGCCCCCTATGTCGCGGAGCTTCTCGAGGACGGTCACCGGCGTGCGCGGCAAGAACAGTTCCGTGTAGGCGTAGGACTTGACGAGGAAGAGCACCGACCAGTAGGCCTTGTACAAGAGCACCAGCGGCAGCCGCCATGGGACGCTGCTTTTTTCATTTTTTGCGGGGTAATTCCTACGGGGCAGACGATCTGGCATACGACGTACGGGATACGTGGGAGGTGGCTCCTCTGCCGTGCGCTAGGTGACGTTGGACTGCTGACATGTGGGCCAGGTTTCCCACAGGCCCACATGTCAGTGGTAGAACGGCAGGCTGCCGAACGGTAGAGGATCCTCGTGCGGATACGTGTGCCAGCGACTCCCCGAGCGTCGTAGCAGGCGTAGCCATTGGTTAGCTATATGTCGAGCTCTGCGTCTTCCGCGGTGTTATGCTGTACATGCTGTGTGTTATATTGTACTAGTACATGTTGTGTGTATATGGGAGCAATGCAAGTCTAATTCGGATCCCTCGAATATATATATGGAAACAAACGAAAACGCCTATCGTTTCGACTCCTCCAAGATACGGATTCAGACTCTTCACTCCTCGAATATACTACTCCCTCGATCAGGAAAATTCCCCGGTTCCATGATGTAGCGGTAGATCTCGAGCCGTCCGTTGCATTTTCAAGATTGGTGCGAGGGATTCGTACATACGAAATACCATTGACGTTTCTGACATATATGGTCTGCAATATCCGATGCTCGCAACTGGGGTGCATCTTATTGACTCAAAGCGAAAATGAAAATATCTGCAGGACGCGGTTTCTATTCCTTCTTCCTCGCTCTTCTCTTTCTCAGTTCGCCTCCATGCCTCTGCTTCTTCCTCTGCTAGATTTCAGATTTGTACTACATCTCTTCTTCTCCATTCTTCTCCATTTCTTCATAGTGAGATACTCGAGCCGCTTATAGATCAGCTTCAAGATTCAACCCCTCCAAGTATTTCTTCCATGTTATAGATCCAACAACTAGTTACAGGTACTGCAAACAGGTATGGATCTGCTTAGTTATAGATCGAGTGTTAATATACGTGTACGTGTATATTGTGTCTTGAACCCACCTCCTATTTTATCTGTATAGTTGAGGTTGTGGCCCTTCTCTGTACTCATATTTATACGTGTCTGATGCACCGATCAATGCATTGTGTTTGCACAACGTATATTTTTTGTTCTACATGGTATCCATCGCAGGTCGGTCGACCTAACCCTAGCCGCCGCGCGCCCTCCGCACTACCGCCTTCCCACTCGCCGCCGCCGCCACGCGCCCTCCGCGCCGCCGCCACCACCGCCGGTCACCGCTGCCCTGCCCACCTCACGCCGCCACCACCTGCCGCCGCCACCTGCCGCCGCCGTTGGCCTTCTAGCCGCCGCTGCCGCCAGTTGCCGTTGCTCTCCCGCTTCCGTACTCCCTCCTCTACCCACCCCTCACCCCAACCCGCGTCGCCTCCTCACCCGCACCACCTCACCCGAGCCGCCTCAAATGCTAACCCTAACCCGCGCCGTCTCCACCTCCCACGCCGCGCCATGAGCTCCTCTTCCTCCACCGTTTCCAACCCCTTCGCCGGTCCCGACATCACCCTCGTCCACGATCTCAACATCCACGAGCGCGTTCCGGTGAAGCTTGATCAATCCACCGCGTCCTACTCCGCTTGGAAGCGGTACTTCTCCTTGGTGTTTCGCGAGTACCTACTCCACGACCACGTCGACAGCACCGTGGACTCGAGCCTCATGATTCATGACGAGGAGTGGATGATCCTCGACGGCACCATCATCCGCTGGTTCTACCTCACCATCTCCAACGACCTCTTCAACACAGTGGTGGATGATGATGACGCCGCCTATGCCGTCTGGACCAAGCTCAACGGCCTCTTCACCGACAACAAACTGCAGCGCAAGGTCCTTCTCCACGGCGAGTTTTACGGGTGCCAGCAGCTTGCCTCGTCCATCGACGATTTTTGCATGCGCCTCAAAAATCTTGCCGACGAGCTCCGCGATCTCGGTGAGACGATCGGCGACGAGCTCCTCATCAGCACCCTCACCGCCGGCCTCAATGAGGACTTTGGGAACGCCGCCTCCAATCTCACCCTCATCCCGGATCCTACCTTCGCTAAGGTGGTGGCGTACCTCAAGCTGGAGGAGCGAGGGATGAAGATGGCCCGGACTCGGGCGACTCACATCGCTCTCGTCGTAGGCACCCACGGGGGCCAGGCACCGCCGCCGCCGCGTCCCGCGCCGGCCCTCCCGCCTGCGCCCGCCTTCCCGCAGGCACCGGCTGCCCCCTTCCCGCTGCCCCAGCCGGCCGCTAAAAGGGGCCACCGTGGCGGTCGCCGTGGAGGCCGCAAGTAGCACCAGGGCGCGGGTGCTCAGGGAGGAGTGGCCCGTCCCCAGCAGCAGCAGTACCAGCCGACCCCGTGGTATGTCGGCCAGAACCCATGGACCGGCGTCGTCCACGCCTACTACATGCCGGTTCCCCGCACCCCTGCCCCAGGTATCTCGGCGCGCGGCCTCCATCCCACTAGGCGTTCTACGCTGCGCTGCAACCTATGCGGCGCCCTACGAGCCCTTGCCCTTGACGGTCCCGCCTCAGCAGCCCGCCCTCCAACCTGCACCGTGGGACCTGGCTCTCTTGGTGGCCCTGCACTCCGCTCCTTCATCGTTCACCTACACCGGCGGCAGCGACTGGTATATGTACACTGGAGCTACCGTGTACATGGCGACGCATCCCGGTAACCTCCACACCTCTTATCCCGTCCACACTTCCACTTGCATCACCGTCGGTGACGGTTCCTCCCTTCCCATTACTCATATAGGACATGCATCTTTTCCATCTAATTCTACTCCATTGTCATTATCTAGTATCTTAGTTTCTCCTGATCTTATTAAAAAATTTGTCTCTGTTCGTTCTTTTACACGTGAAAATCCTGTTACCGTTGAGTTTGATGAGTGTGATTTTTCTGTTAAGGACGCTCGTACCCGGATGGTACTCCACCGATGTGACAACCCCGATGAGCTCTACCCGGTCCACTCCACCACCCCCACCACCTCTGTTGCCCCCGTCGCTCTCGCCACCGGAGTGGATATTTGGCACACTCGCTTGGGTCATCCTAAACCCGCCACCCTTCGTCACATATTTCAGAGTTTTTCTTTCACGTGTAATAAGATCGAGGACCACTCGTGTCATGCATGTCGCCTCAGCAAACATGCTCGTCTTCTATTTAGGGCTTCTTCTCATGTTGCATCATACTGATGTCTACTACACAACCTTCTTCTTGTAGACGTTGTTGGGCCTGCAAGTGCACATGTTTGTAGGATAGTAGCAAATTTCCCTCAAGTGGATGACCTAAGGTTTATCAATCCGTAGGAGGCATAGGATGAAGATGGTCTCTCTCAAACAACCCTGCAACCAAATAACAAAGAGTCTCTTGTGTCCCCAACACACCCAATACAATGGTAAATTGTATAGGTGCACTAGTTCGGCGAAGAGATGGTGATACAAGTGCAAAATAGATAGTAGATATAAGTTTTTGTAATCTGAAATAATAGAAACAACAAGGTAACTAAAGATAAAAGTGAGCGTAAACGGTATTGCTATGATAGGAAACAAGGCCTAGGGTTCATACTTTCACTAGTGCAAGTTCTCTCAACAATAATAACATAGATAGAACATATGACAAGCCCTCAACATGCAACAAAGAGTCACTCCAAAGACACTAATAGCGGAGAACAAACGTAGAGATTATGGTAGGGTACGAAACCACCTCAAAGTTATCCTTTCTGTCCTATCTATTCAAGAGTTCGTAGTAAAATAACATAAAGCTATTCTTTCCGCTCGATCCATCATAGAGTTCATACTAGAATAACACCTTAAGATACAAATCAACCAAAACCCTAATGTCACCTAGATACTCCATTATCACCTCAAGTATCCGTGGGCATGATTATACAATATGCATCACACAATCTCAGATTCATCCAACCAACATAAAAGTATTTCAAAGAGTGCCCCAAAGTTTCTATTGGAGAGTCAAGAACGTGTGCCAACCCCTATGCATAGGTTCCCTAATGTCACAAAACCCGCAAGTTGATCACCAAAACATACATCAAGTGGCACATGATATCCCATTGTCACCACAGATAATCACGACAAGACATACATCAAGTGTTCTCATAAAAGGCTCAATCCGATAAGATAACTTCAAAGGGGAAACTCAATTCATCACAAGAGAGTAGAGGGGGAGAAACATCATAAGATCCAACTACAATAGCAAAGCTCAGGATACATCAAGATCATGCCATAGAGGAACACGAGAGAGAACACGAGAGAGAGAGAGAGATCAAACACATAGCTACTGGTACATACTCTCAGCCCCGAGGGTGAACTACCCCCTCCTCGTCATGGATAGCGCTGGGATGATGAAGATGGCCTCCAGTGATGGGATCCCCCTCCGGCAGGGTGCCGAAACAGGGTCCTGATTGGTTTTTGGTGGCTACAGAGGCTTGCGGCGGCGGAACTCCCGATCTATTTTCTGTTCTGGAAGTTTTAGGGTACGTAGGTATATATGGGTGCAGGGGGTACGTCGGTGGACCTCCGGGGGGCTCACGAGGTAGGGGGCGCGCCCAGGGGGGCGCGCCCCCACCCTCGTGGGCAGCCCGGGGATCCCCTGACGTGCACTCCAAGCCCATCTGGTTGGTTTCCTTCCAAAATTAACTTCTCCAGTTGATTTCGTTCCGTTTTGACTCCGTCTGATATTCCTTTTCCTCGAAACACTAAAATAGGCATAAAACAGCAAATCTGGGCTGGGCCTCCAGTTAATAGGTTAGTCCCAAAAATAATATAAAAGTGGATAATAAAGTCGAATATTGCCTAAAACAGTAGATAAAGTAGCATGGAGCAATCAAAAATTATAGATACGTTGGAGACGTATCAAGCATCCCCAAGCTTAATTCCTGCTCGTCCTCGAGTAGGTAAATGATAAAAAAGAATTTTTGATGCGGAGTGATACTTTGGCATAATTTCAATGTAAATCTTCTTAATTGTGATATGAATATTCAGATCCAAAAGATTCAAGACAAAAGTTCATATTGACATAAAAAATAATAATATTTCAAGCATACTAATCAAAGCAATCATGTCTTCTCAAAATAACATGGCCAAAGAAAGTTATCCCTACAAAATCATATAGTCTGGCTATGCTCCATCTTCCCCACATAAAATATTTAAATCATGTACAACCCCGATGACAAGCCAAGCAATTGTTTCATACTTATGACATTCTCAAAACTTTTTCAATCTTCACGCAATACATGAGCGTGAGCCATGGATATAGCACTATAGGTGGAATAGAAGGGTGGTTGTGGAGAAGACAAAAAGAGGGAAGATAGTCTCACATCAACTAGGCGTATCAACGGGCTATGGAGATGCCCATCAATAGATATCAATGTGAGTGAGTAGGGATTGCCATGCAACGGATGCAATTGAGCTATAAGTATATGAAAGCTCTATAAAAGAAACTAAGTGGGTGTGCATCAACTTGCTTGCTCACGAAGACCTAGGGCATTTTGAGGAAGCCCATAATTGGAATATACAAGCCAAGTTCTATAATGAAAAATTCCCACTAGTATATGAAAGTGACAAAATGAGAGACTCTCTATCATGAAGATCTTGGTGCTACTTTGAAGCACAAGTGTGGTAAAAGGATAATAGCATTGTCCCTTCTCTCTTTTTCTCTCATTTTTTTATTTGGGCCTTTCTCTTCTCTTTTTTTATGGCCTCTTTTTTTTATAAAGTCCGGAGTCTCATCCCGACTTATGGGGGAATCATAGACTCCATCATCCTTTCCTCACTTGGGACAATGCTCTAATAATGATGATCATCACACTTTTATTTTTCTTACAACTCAACAATTACAACTCGATACTTAGAACAAAGTATGACTCCATATGAATGCCTCCGGCGGTGTACCGGGATATGCAATGAATCATGAGTGACATGTATGAAAGAATTATGAATGGTGGCCTTGCCACAAATACAATGTCAACTACATGATCATGCTAGCAATATGATAATGATGGAGCGTGTCATAATAAACGGAACGGTGGAAAGTTGCATGGCAATATATCTCGGAATGGCTATGGAAATGCCATGATAGGTAGGTATGGTGACTGTTTTGAGGAAGGTATATGGTGGGTGTATGATACCGGCGAAAAGTGCGCGGTACTAGAGAGGCTAGCAAAGGTGGAAGGATGGGAAAAAGTGTGTATAATCCATGGACTCAACGTTAGTCATAAAGAACTCATATACTTATTGCAAAAATCTAGAAGTTATCAAAGCAAAGTATTATGCGCATGCTCCTAGGGGGATAGATTGGTAGGAAAAGACCATCGCTCGTCCCCGACCGCCACTCATAAGGAATACAATCAATAAATAAATCATGCTCCGAGTTCATCACATAATGGTTCACCATACGTGCATGCTACGGGAATCACAAACTTCAACACAAGTATTATTTGAATTCACAACTACTTTAACTAGCATGACTCAAATATCACCATCTTCATATCTCAAAACAATTATCAAGCATCAAACTTATCTTAGTATTCAACGCACTCAAAAGAAAGTTTCACATATCTCGAACACCAAGTATATTAATATTAAGAAAATCACCATGCTATTAATGACTCTCAAAATAATTTAAGTGAAGCATGAGAGTTCATCTATTTCTTCAAAATAAAACTACCACCATGCTCTAAAATGTATAAGTGATGCACTAGAGCAAATGACAAACTACTCCGAAAGATATAAGTGAAGGTCAATGAGTAGCTAAATAATTATGCAACTATGCGAAGACTCTCTCTCATTTAATAATTTCAGATCTTGATACTTTATTCAAACATCAAACAAAGCTAAAGAAAACTACATTGCAAGGATAGCACAACTCATGTGAAGAAGCAAAAACTTAGGCTCAACCGATACTAACCGATAGCTGTTGAAGAAGAAAGGTGGGATGCCTACCGGGGCATCCCCAAGCTTAGATGCTTGAGACTTCTTGAAATATTATCTTGGAGTGCCTTGGGCATCCCCAAGCTTGAGCTTTTGTGTCTCCTTAAATCCTCTCATATCATGGTTTCTCTTTTTATCAAAAGCTTCATTCACAACAAACTCAACAAGAACTCGTGAGATAGGTTAGTATAAACCAATGCAAAACCTTATCATTTTCTACTGTAACAAATCACTTAAATAATTATTTAACATTGCATGCTAAATTCATCTGCATATTTAATACTCCTATCCTCAAATAGAATCATTAATCAAGCAAACATATGCAAACAATGCAACCATAATAGTAATCTGCCAAAACAGTACAGTCTGTAAAGAATGCAAGAGTATCAATACTTCTCTGACTCCAAAAATTATGAACTAAAATTTCCACTGTAATAAATTTATCAGATCTCAATATGCAAAAAGATTCAACATTATACCACTCTCTGACTTTTCTAGGGAATTTTTGTAACAGCGGTAAACTTTCTATTTTCAAACAGCAACATGTATACTAGCAAAATAAGCATGGAAAAGGCTATCCTTGACTTCTTTATTGAAAAAAAAGATGCAAAAAATTATTATAAATAACAGCAAGCTAATACTAACAAAAGAAAATGACGCTCCAAGCAAAACACATATCATGTGGTGAATAAAAATATAGCTCCAAGTAAAGTTACTGATAAACGAAGACGAAAGAGGGGATGCCTTTTGGGGCATCCCCAAGCTTAGGCTCTTGGTTGTCCTTGAATATTACCTTGGGGTGCCTTGGGCATCCCCAAGCTTAAGCTCTTGCCACTCCTTATTCCACAGTCCATCGAATCTTTACCCAAAACTTGAAAACTTCACAACACAAAACTCAACAGAAAACTCGTAAGCTCCGTTAGTATACGAAAATAAAATCACCACTTAGGTACTGTAATAAACTCATTCTAAATTCATATTGGTGTAATATATAATGTACTCCAACTTATCTATGGTTCATACCCTCCGATACTACTCATAGATTCATCAAAATAAGCAAACAACACATAGAAAACAGAATCTTTAAAAAACAAAACAGTCTGTAGTAATCTGTGTCAAACGTATACTTCTGGAACTCCAAAAATCCTATCAAATTAGGAAGTCCTAAGAAATTCGTATACCAATCCAAAGCAAAAAGAATTAGATCATAAGAACGTTTCTGTGAATTAACAAAACTAATTTACTGGGTGCAAAAGTTTCTGATTTTCAGCAGGATCAACACAACTATCACCGTAAGCTATCCTAAAGGTCTTACTTGGCACTTTAGTGAAACAAAAGCTATAAAACATGATTACTGCAGTAGCATAATCATGTGGACACAAAAAAACAGTAAGGATAAATATTGGGTTGTCTCCCAACAAGCGCTTTTCTTTAATGTCTTTCTAGCTAGGCATGATGATGACAATGATGCTCACATAAAAGATAAGAATTGAAACATAACGGGAGAATCATGAAGCATATGACTAGCACATTTAAGTCTAACCCACTTCCTATGCATAGGGATTTTTTGAGCAAACAACTTATGGGAACAAGGATCAACTAGCATAGGAAGGTAAAACAAGCATAGCTTCAAGATTTTCAACACATAAAGAGGAAACTTGACATTATTGCAATTCCTACAAGCACATATTCCTCCCTCATAATAATTTTCAGTAGCATCATGAATGAATTCAACAATATAACCAGCACCTAAAGCATTCTTTTCATGATCTACTTGCATAGAAAGTTCACTACTCTCCACATAAGCAAAATTCTTCTCATGAATAATAGTGGGAGTATCATAAGAGACTTGAGCACTAAAAATTATTTCCACATTAAAAGAGTAATGTTCAGAAAAAGGGTAATCATAATCATGACAAGATTTGTAAATATAATCATCACTACTTTTTATAGCATAAGTTTCATCACAATAATCATCATAAGTAGCAACTTCGTTCTCATCATAATCGATTGAAACCTCTCCCAAGATAGTGGAATTACTAAATAAAGTTGACACTCTTCCAAATCCACTTTCATATTCATCACAATAAAATTCAACATCCTCCAAAATAGTGGGATCACTACTTCCTAAAGTTGACCCTCTTCCGAACCCACTTTCATCAATATAATCATCATAGGTAGGAGGCATGCTATCATCATAACAACTTTGCATATCAAAACTTGGGATGCTAAAAATATCATCTTCATTAAACATAGCATCCCCAAGCTTGGGACAAACATTAATTCCAGCAAATGTATTCTCAAATATTTCATCCTCATCAAACATAGCTTTCCCAAGCTTGGGCCCTTTCATATCATAAGCATAATCACTCTCATCATTAAAAATATGGATAGCACCAATAGTATAGCAATTATCATCATCACAAGTAGTAGTAGGAGCAACATCATTTGGGAGGGATACCTTTTTACCTTTGTTGCTCCTTCTTTCCTTTTTCTTCTTCACATTATGTGTAGGTTCAAACTTCCTCTTTGAGCTCCTTATTGATGAGATTGGTTGAATAGAAAGCTCCTCCTCGTTACCTGATTCATCATAAGAAATAATAGGAGGAGATTGGGAAGCCTCTTCCCTTTCATTAGTATTCTCATCATCTTCCATTTGCTTTCTTTTCTTTAGGTAATTGGCAATATAAGGATTTTCGATGCAATTCACCGCACAATACATATAAATTTCTTCTAGATCAAAATGAAGAATTCTATCAAGGGCAAATTATGGAATAATCTTAGTTATACGTTTTATTTCTTCATAACCCAAGAGCAAACTCAGCTCATTATGATGCTCAAGGGTAATCAAATTATCACAATTTTTGGAGACGATACAATCATGAAACAATTTGCATTGGATACTAAAATGATCACGTTCATTGCAAAGTTCACAAGTATGGCTAAGAAAAAATAAATTTTCAGCACATGCATCTAGCCTTTCTTGTAACCATTTAGTTTCTAAGTACTTATGCCTCTTGCAATATCTATCTTCCCTATTTGGTGTGTCCTTGCAAGCCCAATGCACTCCACAAAAATTGACATGCTTATAGGAGGCATTTTCATCATAACTAGTGCAATCATCATTAGCATCATGGATATTCAAAGAATTCGTACTAACAACATTGCAATCATGCTCATCATTCAAAGATTTAGTGCCAAACAATTTAGAGATTTCTTCTTCTAGCACTTGAGCAGAATTATCCTTTCCATCATACTCACGAAAGATATTAAAAAGGTGAAGCGTATGAGACAAACTTAACTCCATTTTTTGTAATTTTCTTTTATAGACTAACTAGTGCTAAAACAAGAAACAAAAAGATTCGATTGCAAGATCTAAAGATATACCTTCACTTACCTAGCCTCCCCGGCAACGGCGCCAGAAAAGAGCTTGATGTCTACTACACAACCTTCTTCTTGTAGACATTGTTGGGCCTGCAAGTGCACAGGTTTGTAGGACAGTAGCAAATTTCCCTCAAGTGGATGACCTAAGGTTTATCAATCCGTAGGAGGCGTAGGATGAAGATGGTCTCTCTCAAACAACCCTGCAACCAAATAACAAAGAGTCTCTTGTGTCCCCAACACACCCAATACAATGGTAAATTGTATAGGTGCACTAGTTCGGCGAAGAGATGGTGATACAAGTGCAAAATAGATAGTAGATATAAGTTTTTGTAATCTGAAATAATAAAAACAGCAAGGTAACTAAAGATAAAAGTGAGCGTAAACGGTATTGCAATGACAGGAAACAAGGCCTAGGGTTCATACTTTCACTAGTGCAAGTTCTCTCAACAATAATAACATAGATAGAACATATGACAAGCCCTCAACATGCAACAAAGAGTCACTCCAAAGACACTAATAGCGGAGAACAAACGTAGAGATTATCGTAGGGTACGAAACCACCTCAAAGTTATCCTTTCTGTCCTATCTATTCAAGAGTTCGTAGCAAAATAACATAAAGCTATTCTTTCCGCTCGATCCATCATAGAGTTCATACTAGAATAACACCTTAAGATACAAATCAACCAAAACCCTAATGTCACCTAGATACTCCATTGTCACCTCAAATATCCGTGGGCATGATTATACAATATGCATCACACAATCTCAGATTCATCCAACCAACATAAAAGTACTTCAAAGAGTGCCCAAAGTTTCTATCGGAGAGTCAAGAACGTGTGCCAACCCCTATGCATAGGTTCCCTAATGTCACGAAACCCGCAAGTTGATCACCAAAGCATACATCAAGTGGCACATGATATCCCATTGTCACCACAGATAATCACGACAAGACATGCATCAAGTGTTCTCATAAAAGACTCAATCCGATAAGATAACTTCAAAGGGGAAACTCAATTCATCACAAGAGAGTAGAGGGGAAGAAACATCATAAGATCCAACTACAATAGCAAAGCTCGGGATACATCAAGATCGTGCCATAGAGGAACACGGGAGAGAACACGAGAGAGAGAGAGAGAGAGAGAGAGAGAGAGAGAGAGAGAGAGAGAGAGAGAGAGAGATCAAACACATAGCTACTGGTACATACCCTCAGCCCCGAGGGTGAACTACTCCCTCCTCGTCATGGATAGCGCCGGGATGATGAAGATGGCCTCCGATGATGGGATCCCCCTCCGGCAGGGTGCCGGAACAGGGTCCCGATTGGTTTTTGGTGGCTACAGAGGCTTGCGGCGGCGGAACTCCCGATCTATTTTCTATTCTGGAAGTTTTACGGTACGTAGGTATATATGGGTGCAGGGGGTACGTCGGTGGACCTCCGTGGGGCTCACGAGGTAGGGGGCGTGCCCCCCACCCTTGTGGGCAGCCCGGGGATCCCCCGACGTGCACTCCAAGCCCATCTGGTTGGTTTCCTTCCAAAATTAACTTCTCCAGTTGATTTCGTTCCGTTTTGACTCCGTCTGATATTCCTTTTCCTCGAAACACTGAAATAGGCATAAAACAACAAATCTGGGCTGGGCCTCCGGTTAATAGGTTAGTCCCAAAAATAATATAAAAGTGGATAATAAAGCCCAATATTGCCTAAAACAGTAGATAAAGTAACATGGAGCAATCAAAAATTATAGATATGTTGGAGACGTATCACATACCCGTTTGAGTTAATTCATAGTGATGTTTGGGCCTCTCCTGTTGCAAGTAATACGGGCTATCTTTATTATCTAGTTATCCTTGATGATTTTTCTCACTATGTGTGGACCTTCCTGTTGTGTCGTAAGTCGGATGTCATCTCCACTCTCGCGGCTTTCTACTCCTATGTTTTCATGCAGTTTGGTCGTCCCATTCTCATGTTCCAGACCGGTAATGAGAAGGAGTTCAACAACTTATCTATTCGTACTCTCCTCACCACACATGGAACGAATTTTCGTCTCACATGCCCGTACACTTCGCAGTAGAACAGTCGCGTTGAGCATGTCCTTCGCACTCTTAACGATTGAGTTCAGACCCTCCTTTTTTATGCCAAAGTGCCTCCGCGCTTTTGGCCTGACGCTCTCGCCACCGCATCATTTCTCATTAACATCCGACCCCGTCGCACTCGCGGGAACTTTGCACCTCATCACCTCCTCTTCGGTGCACCACCCTCTTATGATGAGCTTCGCATCTTCGGCTGTCTCTGCTACCCTAGCATCACCGCCACTGTGCCTCATAAGCTTGCACCCCGCTCCATCGCCTGCATCTTTCTCGGCTACCCACCTAACACCAAAGCTATCGCTGCTATGATCCTGTCTCACATCGTGTGTTCACCTTCCTACACGTTTACTTTGATGAGAAGGTGTTTCTATTTCAGCAGCAGGTACCTCTCGTCGCCCCGTCACCGCCAGCCACCGTCGGCCCTTTGGCGTTCCCGTCAGGTGGACGGCCCCGTGCGGCTCTCGGACTGCCTTCGGGCTTTGGCGGTTCTCGCGCCGTGGGACGAGATGTCCCTCACACCCCCACGACATCGTCGCCATCCACGTCAGCTTCGTCGCTGGCGCCCTCTCTGTCTGCCTCCTCGCCGGCTGCCGGCTCTCCACTTGCCACGCCAGCCGGCTCGCGGGCTGTCCCTTCGCCGGCCGCCTCGCCAGTCGCCTCGCCGGCTGCCCCTTCGCTAGCTGCCTCATTGGCCGCCTCGCCAGCCGGCTCGCCGACTGCCCCTTCGCCGGCTGTGGCCTTGCCAGCCGGCTTTCCCTTCGTCGGTTGCCTCGTCCGCCTCGTCAGCCTAGCCGGCCGCCTCGCCAGCCGGCTTGCCGGCTGTCCCGGAGTTGCTGTCTCGCCCTGTCACTCGGGCTCGAGCTGACATTCATTGCCCCGAGTCTACGGTACTCCAGCGATGAGTATCTCCTTGCTGCCTCCACCACTGAGTTGTCCCTGATCCCTACGTCCGCCAAAGCAGCCATTCGTGATCCTCACTGGCTTGCCGCGATGCAGGAAGAGTTCGACGCTCTTCAGCGGAACCGTACCTGGACACTGGTTCCTTAGCCTTCTCGCGCCAATGTCATTAGCGGCAAGTGGGTCTTTTGCCATAAGACCCGCTCGGATGGTACACTTGAGCGCTACAAGGCCTGCTGGATGGTCCGTGGTTTTCGGCAGTGCGCTGGTGTCGACTTCACTGAGTCGTTTGCACTGTTTGTCAAACCGGGCACGATCCGCACTGTTCTCCAGCTGGCGGTTTCCGAGACTGGCCGGTTCATCATATGGATGTCTCCAACACATTCCTTCATGGCCATCTTGAGGAGAAGGTTTACTGTGAGCAGCTGACCGACTTCGTCGATGCATCTCTTCCTGGGCATGTGTGTTTGCTGTCCCGCTCTCTCTACGGGCTCAAGCAAGCACCTCGCACCTGGTACCAGCGTATCACCGGGTTTCTTCAGACACTGGGCTTCAGTGTCACTCGCTCGGATGCCTCGTTGTTTGTCTATCACCACGACAACACGACTGCATATTTGCTCCTCTACATCGATGACATTATCCTGACGGCCTCCTCCGCAGCCCTTCTTCAGCAGATTACTCTCTGAATGCATGATGAGTTTTCCATCAAGGACTTGGGCGCTCTACATTATTTCCTTGTCATTGAGGTTGTTCAGCGACCCAACGGCTTCTTTCTTCATTAGCAGAAGTATGCGCATGAGCTACTTGAGCGTGTCGACATGCTCAACTGTCACCCTGTCGCTACTCCTGTTGACATGAGGGCCAAGGTTTGTGCTCTCGAGGGCTCGCCCACATCGGATGCTCCATTCTACCGGTCCATTGTTGGTGCTCTTCAGTATCTTACTCTCACCCGGCCGGATCTTGATTATGCTGTTCAGCAGGTGTGTCTCCATATGCACGCCCCTCGTGACTCCCATTCGACCCTCGTGAAACGGATTCTCTGCTACATCCGCGACACGATGGCTCTTGGGCTCACTCTCACAGCGTCTACTTCTCTGGAGATGGTGGCCTACTCTGATGCGGACTGGGTCGGCTGCCCTGACACCCGTCGGTCCACCTCTGGCTACTGCGTCTACCTCGATCCTTCACTCGTCTCATGGTCTTCCAAGCGACAACCTACGGTTTCGCGCTCTAGCGTGGAGGCTGAGTACCGAGCTGTGGCCAATGCCGTCGCCGAGTGCACCTGGCTACGACAGCTACTTCAGGAGTTGCATCATGATGTCTCCCAGGCTACTGTTGTCTACTGCAACAACGTCTCTGCGGTGTACCTTTCCGCCAATCCCGTTCATCATCACCGGACTAAGCACATTGAGCTGGACATTCACTCCGTGCGTGAGCAGGTGGCCCTTGGACGTATTCGGGTCCTCCATGTTCCGACCGCACCACAGTTCGACGATGTGATGACTAAGGGACTGCCGACTTCCACCTTCGAGGAGTTCCGTTCCAGTCTCTGCATCTCCGGCGCCGCTTTGACTGCAGGGGGTGTTGAATATATGTGTACGCGTATATTGTGTCTTGGGCCCACCTCCTAGTTTATCTGTATAGTTGAGGTTATGGCCTCCCTCTGTACTCATATATATATATATGTGCCTGGTGGTGCACCAATCAATGCATTGTGTTTGCACAGCCTATACTTCTTGTTCTACATTCAACAACTAGTTACAACTACTGGATAACTTGTTTTAGTTATTTATTTTTATCAAATCTGTTCTTATATGTATGTTTTCCAATTACTTTATTTATGAAAGTGCTTCGCCAACAAAAACTCGTCACAAATTTGTTACTTCTGTTTTTCAACAAATTTTTCCATTTCATTAACCAAGAAGTTCATCATATTTCACATGTCATATTATGTAGAAATATTTTCACATATCTATCGGTACTATGTGTATGATTCGGCATCTATAACTCATTTTCCTATAAAATCAATTTAATCAGGATGCATTATGATAATCAATGTATGAATGCGATCTTTTAACAATGGTCCAAGACCCAAACACTTATCTGACATCAAGGTATAATTTTATATAGCTCATTATTTTTTATACAAGTGAATCAAGCTTCCAGCATGCTTTATTACGATGATGTCACCGTACTACTATACCGAAAATCCAACTCGGTGCCCAGGCTCATCTGCTCCCGCTTAGAAAAAAATCAAAACAAATATCAGAAAAATTCAAGAAAAATCCAATTTTTTTGTGTGGTACATAATTTGATGCGTGAGGTCCACTTCAAATTTTAACTTATTTGGACATCTGATCAGCTCTCGGCAAAAAAGACAAATCGAATCAGAATAGTGCATGAATAGTAAACTTTTTTACGTACCCCGATTTTGTCTTTTTTGCCGAGCGCTGCTCAGATGTCCAAATGAGTTGAAATTTGGAGCGGACCTCACGCATCAAATTATTTACCACACATAAAAATTAGATTTTTTTAAATTTTTCTAGTACTTGTTTTGATTTTTTTTCTGAGGGCGGGTGCAGATGAGCCCGGGAGCAGAAACTCCACGTCCCACTATACTAATTATATATTACTAGATGATACCCCGCGCGTTGCTGCGGAAATTTTGAACACACAAAGTTTAAATAAAATTTGATACAACCATGGTTCTCAACTGTTCAATAGTAATAATCCAAACTAAATAGTGGAAATTAATTAATTAAAAACAAATAGAATTATACCAATTGACCATGGGGCAGTACGGACTAAAGGAAATTTGAACATATCTTGTTCGGAAATAGCAAGTATTTAGTGCAAGTAAAAAAGGGTGTGTCTAATTGTACAAACCAAATTGTGTCTAATGAGCTTTTACGCAAAAGAATACTCTACATGACCTGATAAATAAGCAAAGTGGTGTCAAACATAACAAATATTTTTAATGGCACCTAACAGTACAAACGAAAATATTTAAATAAATGATACTAAGCATTTGGTCTTTACCTAATATAATTTGTGGCTGACTAGCTTCTCTGTTTAACAGATAGCCAAGATCTATATATGTGTTGTCATAAGAAATACCCATGGCCAACAGTTCAGTAATCACTATGAATTTATCAACCAATAAACATTGGCATCATACACAGGGAAATATTCTTTCAAGATGATAGTACATTCTTGGCCTCTAAGGATGAAAGGTAGAGAGAAGACATTGATTTATGATTCCATGGATTGGTCCATAGATGGAGTTATAACCTCGATAAGCAAAATGTGTGTCTTTGTATATTCCAATTCGTGCTTCAACAGGAAATAGAATAAAATTTGTCTAGTGCTGAAGGCAAACTGAAGGTTGCTTAATGACCAAATAGAAGTCGTCGCTCAATCTGTCATCTCTTGAATTTTAATGATTTCAAGTTTTAGAATCAGAACACACCCAGATCAGATTACCCCATAGAATATATATTTTCTAGTGCTGAAGGCAAACTGAAGTTTTATGAATGATGACAACATAATAAATAAAGTACACGTTAGCTCAAACACATGTTACTCGCCCAGACCAATTCTCTTCTGTTGGCAATTCGATCGACTGGCGACAACATGGCTGGCCTTTGAGAGCGGTTCGATCCAGGAGATAGGGGGGATGGTCGTGCTCCGCAGGAAGGGAGACCATCTCAAAAATTGCCACATGAGAGCTTTGGTTTGGTTGAGCAAGATGAGGACCGGCCATTATGTACTCCCTCCGTCTCGAAAAACATGTCGTGGGCACAGTTCATGGGTGATTTTGCAAAAAAGCCCTCGTAGTTTTAAAATCGTCTGAAAGAAGCCCCTCCGCCCCCTGTCTTCTTCCTCCGTCGTCGATAGGGCCGGCGCCGCCCAGCTGCCGCCGTCGTCGTCATCGCCGCCCATCAGGAAGTGCTCCGCCGCCGTCGCCAAGTACCTGCTCCGCCGCCTCCCCCGCTCAGACCTGCGTCACCGCGATCCCCTCCCGCCTCGATTACCTGCGGGCGTCGTCGGGACCTCCGGCCACGTCCTCCTCGAGCTCGCGGGTGTCCACCTCGAGCTCCAGCGCATCCTCCTCAAGCTCCAGCGCATCCTCCTCGAGCTCCCGCGTGTGCGCCACCGCAATTCCTCCCGGCTGCGATCCCCTACGGGCGTCGCCGGAAATTGCCTCCACGATCCGGTGGACCAGGAGCTCGCGCGCTGCCTCCTCGATCTCCCGCGCGTCCTCCTCAATCTCCTGCGCGAGCCCGTGCAACTCCTTCTCCTCTGCCCGCGCGCCCGTGCGGCTGCTTCTCCCCTACCGCCGGTGGAGCTCCTCTGCCCGTACAGCTTCTGCTCGTCTACTAGTACTGCTGCTGCTCGTCTGCCGGTGCTGCCGCCAGAGCTCCTGCTCGTCAGAAGGAAGAAGGTACCGTAAGGAGTTGCTCCTCTGCTCCCTGTGCTGAATATGATCAGTGTACTGTAAGGAGTTGCTGCTCTGCTCCTGTTCATCAGGAAGAACAATGTTAACTGAATATGATTAGTGTTAACTGAAAAAAATCAGTAGATATCAGCAGAGCAATTATGATCTGAACAAACACTGTCAAGTGTAAACTGTACTCCAGGGAAAGGTATGCAGTGGATGTGGAGTGTAAACTGTCAAGTGTCAATTATGATCAGAGTATAATTCAGCCAGTCAAGTGTCAATTATGATCAGCGTATAATTCAATCAGTCAATGGGAATTTATAAAGCTCTTTATCTTCATCTTGCTCTGTTATGGGGACATGGCAGACCAAAACCTCACAGTTTTTAGGATTCATTGGTCTCCAAACCTGAACAATAGAAAGCAACTTGGTGTTAGGATCGACAACCACCACTACCAAAATTCCTATTCGGCCTAGTTGTAGTTGTAGATCCAAACCAAACAGACTACTCGGCGCCATGACGCAAACATGTGCCTAACAGAAGATGGGAATTGATGATAGTCAACATCTTTGGTAAACCAGGCATTAGATAATCAACTTCAAGAATTGTGTATTTTGCATGCTCCCCTTCCACACACCCGGACTAACCATAACCAGGTTTCTATCTAGAGATCAGACGGATCATATATTTTGTCTTATTTAAAGCTATATAAGAGAACCTTCTTTTTTAGAAAGAGTTGATAAGAGAACCTTCTTTTGCCTGCAATTTCCATTGTACATTTACTATGTCGGGGAGTAGAATTTTCCCCGACATGTCTGAATGTCAGATCCATTTTACGAAGCTGGCTTATCAAGCTATATCAAGGAATGTAAGCTTTTCTTTAAAAAAAAGGAATGTAAGTTGAATAGCATGAACCAAAGCAAATTCTAATAGAACTGTCCAAAACATGACACATGAAAGATGTCTAATAATCTAATGCAGGTCACAAACTCCATTGTTAGGTTTACATACAGGAACCCAAATGATGCTGAATTGCTTGCTGACTACGCTGATTATCAATTGCGAAAATCGAATCACAATCTGAAGAGTCAGTCAGGTGTTTGTATTGAAGGAGTAGGCTGAAGATGATTACAGTTTACATACAACACAGGAAAACACAAGCTTGCACAGGCTGAATAAGGCACCACCTCACAAGATGTCATAATTTTGTTAAATATCTAAACTCGGCCATAATTCAGTTGAACATGCAAGGAAACATTTAACTTGTGATGTCAGTGAAAACATCACCAGACTGTTAAAATTCAGTTAAAAGATCTGTACCTTGATGCAAACTAAAGGGAGTAGGTTAACTGATTTGGTCCTGTGGCTGGTCAAACTGTACCATGCCAAAGTATTTCCTGTAGAGAGAAAAAACAAAAATAAGCAAACATAAATTGATTGGAATGTGTTGTAGTTTCACTAGGAGTAGTTTATATACAAAGATAATAAATCAGTTTTGATTCTATTGACAGGAGTATATTTTTCTTGACACTTTTCTACCACAGGCATGCAAAGGTAATAATTTGGATTAATTTTAGTTATTTGAATTAATTTAGAATATTTGGATTTATTTCAATGAGGCATGCTAATGTCACAATCAGTATACTTTTAAGGTTAGTGGCAAGCAAGGCCTTTGCTAATCTGTATGCTTGGCAAGCAAGGCCTTTGCTAATCCCATATCATCAGTTAGATGATACTCCAAATTGCAATCTACTGATGATATGAGATTATCTTCTACTGCAATTGCAATCTAGCTTTAGTAAAAAAGCAAGAGTCCCTTGTATGGAGTTAACTGAAAACTAAACATGTTCTAAAGTTTTGAGTAAGCTGGAGCGGTACAAAAGCAAGTCTAAAGTTTTGAGTACATGCTGTAAAAATTTCTACTGAATTTACTCCATGTTCTAAACAGAGTACTCCTATATTAATACAGCAATCTGCCATAACTACTCCATGCCAGAACTACTCCATGATCTTGAAATCTGAAGTCCAAGAAATCTACCAGAACTACTCCATGATGAGTACTCCAGGCCATTGTCTGAGACACAATTTGAAATTTGCCAACACAATTTGTTCTACTGGATCTACAGTAAATAAATTTGAGAGCACATTTTCTTCAGTCCCTCACTGACAACACAAATTTTTTGGATGCATTCAACTTGAACATGGAGTATTTTCAGCAAAAAAACTTGAGTATGGCAGCATTTTCTGCAAAAAACATCTTGAGCATGAAGTATAAGGGGTATTTTCACCAACTTAGAGAGAGTATTTGAAAATTTGGTCACTACAGGACCACTACACTACTCCAGGTCACTACTGTTCAGAAACAAACTTGGAAAGGTAATAAATCAGTTTTAATTCTATTGACAGGAGCACATGAATAAGAACCCTGTCTAAACATTCAGTTTATACGTCAACATTAAACTATCTAAATACTCATGTACAGTTCTGTGCCATTCAGTTTATTGACAGGAGTATTCAGTATGCTATTGACAGGAGTAGTAGTATCTCAACAAGCAGTACTCGCTGCTATGGTGCGGCCATGGATGCATGAAACAAGTTTAAAAACAAATTTAAATGATGCTGTGATTCAAAAATTAAATGGAAAAAGCTCAAGATGATTAATCATGACTACTGTCACATGACAGATTACTCCTGTACACTATTGTACCATTTTATAAGTGCAGACTAGTTCTATAAGTGCACACTAATTCTAGAAGTGCAGATGTTTAGTTGTGACATTATACAGGAGGAATATTCAGTCTAATTCAGCAGTTGAGAATGCAGTTGTTTAGTGCAGTTGAAAATGCAGCAATTCAGGAATCACCTGAATCAATTCAGACCACTGCTGAAGATGTCCTTGAACTGCCACTCCTTCCACCTGAAGATGTTGCCACTCCTTCCAATCACAAACTTTCAGACCAAAGCACACACAGCAATCCACCAGAAGATGTCGCCACTCCTCGAACTGCCACCACACGCGCCCAATCGTTGGCCTTGAGCGAAGCCGCCGAAAATCGACCTACTCAGTCACCATTAACCATTGCTAAGTTTCAGAGTTCATTTCAGAAAAGAAAAAACGAAGTTTCAGAGTTCATTTCAGAAAAGAAAAAATGAAGTTTCAGAGTTTGGAGTTGGGATGGATGGGGTGAGGGGCGAACCTGGGCTTGCACCGGCGGCCGCCCTCACGGAGTCGCCGACGCCGCTTCTCCCCGGAAATAGAGTTTGCGGCGAGCTGAGGGGCAAACCCCCGGTAGCCGCATGAAGACGAGCTCACGGAGTTGCCTCCCCACCCCGCAACGCACAGAGGGTTAACGCACGGAGACGAGCTCGCTGACGTCGCCCATCGGCTTCTCCTCGGAGACAGAGCTCGTGCCGCCGCTCCAGTCACTGGCTGCGCCGCCGGCTTGTCCCTATCCTCGAATGCCTGTAGAAATCTAGGATGATGAAGAAGAAATTGGGTGGACATGGCCCGAATAATCCAAGAACATAAAAGAAGAAATTGTATGGGTGCAGTAGATCAAAGGGAGGAGAAGGGGAAAAAGGAGACCTTTGACTCCGGCGGGCTACTTGGTGAGCTCCTCCACCTGCCTCTTTGCAATCCGCCGAGCAGCCGCCGCGCCAGGAATGCGAGAAAGGAGGGCGCCCTGCTGCCGTGCCCCGGTGAGGTAAACACATGGCCGTCGGACAGGAACGGCAGGAGGATCGACAAAAAAAACGCGTGCTTCACGTTGGGGAACGAGGCGGGGAACGAGGCGGCGTGGGGCGTGAGGCGGGAGGGGTGGTGGCAGCGGGGGCGGCGTGGGGCGGGAGGAGCGGTGGCGGAGAGGGGCGGCGGGGGCGGCGTGGGGCGGGAGGAGCGGTGGCGGAGAGGGGCCGCAAGGCGGTGCCCGTCGTCGGGTTCGACCGGGAGAGAGTGAGAGCGAGAGCGAGGAAGAAGAGGGACCTCGGGTTCGGTCGGGAAAACGTGGAGGACTAAACTGCAAATATCCACTCGCGACATGTTTTTGGGGACGGAGGGAGTACCATCCTATTCAAAGAGAGAGAGAGAGAGAGAGAGAGAGAGAGAGAGAGAGAGAGAGAGAGAGAGAGAGAGAGAGAGCCCGAAATCAATATTTCTGTGACCAACCAACACAGTCTGGGGCAGAATGCCATGTGAATCCAATGACCGGAGAAAGAACGGAGCCAAAGATTATGGGTTCATGGCGACGCAGAAACTCCTAATACACAATCCACAGAGCCATCGACGATTCATCGGGTGCGAGTAAAACACCGTCGATCTTGAGTGGTGATGCACAATCAAATCTTTGTACCTGCAGAGCCAAAAATACGAAATTAGATAAGGAAAAAAGATGAAATCAGATTGATTTGGAGCTACACACGATCAAACTGAGATAGTTCTGGAATGGGGAGCGATAATAGGAAGAAGATTCAAGTCAGGAAGAAGAGAATACGAAGAGGAAGAGTAAACGGGGACAAAATCATCTGGTTGATTTGCTGCAATAAAGAGGCGACGTTTTTTTTATTTAGGGAATAATAAAGAGGCGAGGTCAAACGAAACGCTCAGGTAAATTTGTGGTGGGCCACAGGGAGCTACTTTTAAGCCCACGTACACAAACTTGGCTGGAGTAGATGAGAAGTCGCTTCCATAGCCCACATGCAGAAAGGAGATTTAAACACCCCTCTAAAAAGGAAGGAGAAATAAACGATCCGTAGCATGGGCAACAACTGATGGCGAAAAAGGGGTGACGTGGCTGCACTTAACATTGATGTGGCACCATGATGATGTGGACAACATGCATGGTGAGAGAATAGGGTGTAGTGGGGAGCAACTTCTTAAGAATGATAGATTCCAAATTTAGCATGGTTGATACGCAGGTTGCTGAACAAAGCTTCAGAAATGAACAATGTGAAGATTTTTCAGATGCAAGAGATGTTCTTTCTCAACCAAATCTTAGGTTCGAAACAAGTATATTTATATTCACATAATATTGATATCTGAATTATTACATAACCTTGTACCTGATGTACACGATTTTTTTAAAGGATCGATTTTGACGAATACAATGATGAACATGAAGAGGTTCAATCTAAATATGGTAAAGGTGGAACAAATCATGTTCATGAAGAACTTTTTAACACTGAAAATCCTTCTCTAAATGAAAAGTTAAAGAGAATCAAGGTATTTTTTGCCGCTTTAGGGTTACAAGCAGCAACACTTTCGCATACTGAATCTGTATACTAACATGGAAGAACTTGAACCAACTTGGAGCAAGATTTGTGGTATGAACAACTCCGGCGCGATTCAGCTTCAATCCATGGTAGCCAGAAAAAAAGAAGAAGATTGAGGAAGCTGCAACAAGAGCGTTGACCACCGCGACCACATGCTGGATCGTAGACCGCCGCGACCACTAAGCTGGATCGCCTGGGTCAGCCTGGAGACACCATGCGTGGGCACGGACCCTCCCTGCAACGACATTGACCAGCGGCTCTTCGAGGATTGCACAAAGGTTATAGTGCACGATGGCCGACGGGCAATCTTCTGGCGCTCAAATTGGCTGCACGATAGCACAGGTATGACTATCTTGATTCTGTCATAAAATCATCATGGATGTACATGCATGACAGAAAACGCGACTTACTGTGACAAACACATATCATCACGGAAGTGTATTTTTTTGTAGTGGTAGCAAGTAACAAAAGTGAGCACAGACGGTATTGCGATGCTTAGAAACAAGGCTAGGGTTCATACTTTCACTAGTGCAATCTCTCAACAGTGCTAACATAATTGAATCATATAACAATCCCTCAATGTGCGGCAAAGAATCACTCTGAAGTTTCTATCAGAGAATGTAGGACGAAACCGTGTATCGACCTATGTGCCTAGATCACCCCCAATGTCACCACGGGAATCCGCAAGTTGATTACTAAAACATATATCAAGTGAGTCAATATAATACCCCATTGTCACCAAGGGTATCCATATGCAACACATACATCAAGTGTTCCCAAATCCAAAATATTCAATCATAACAAAACCTCAGAGAGCAAGACTCAATTCATCACAACAAAGATAGAGAGGGAAGAACACCAAAGGACCGACTATATTAACAAAGCCCATGGTACATCAAGATCATGTCGGATCAAGAACATGAGAGAAAGAGAGAGAGAGAGATATCAAACACATAGCTACTGGTACATACTGATACATCTCCAATGTATCAAAAAAAATTATTGTGTTTCATGCTATTATATTATCCATCTAGGATGTTTTATATGCATTTTGGTACTATTTTATATCATTTTTTGGGACTAACTTATTAATCTAGTGCCTAGTGCCAGTTGCTGTTTTTCCTTGTTTTTGACTTTTTCAGAAAGGAATACCAAACGGATTAAAACTTTAGGATGATTTTTCTTGGACCAGAAAAAACTCAGGAGACTTGGAGAGGAGGCCGGAGTAGCCACGAGAGGGCCACAAGCCCTCAGGGCGCGCCCCAGGGCCCCTCCCCCAGGCTGGTGGGTCCCTCGGGACTTCCCTAAACCTAATTCTTGCTCCATAAATACCCAAATACTCCATCTACATTAGAAGCGTCCAGAAAAATACTTTTTCGCCGCCGCAAGCCTCTAACCTTGTGAGATCCCATCTTGGGGCCTTTTCCGATACTTTGACGGAGGAGGATTCGATCATGGAGGGCCTCTACATCAACCTTGTTGCCCTACCGATGATGTGTGATTAGTTTATCACAGACCTATGGGTCCATAGCTAGTAGCTAGATGGCTTCTTCTCTCTCTTTAATCTTCAATACCATGTTCTCCTCCATGTTCGTGGAGTTCTATCCGATGTAATCTTTTTTGTGGTGTGTTTGTTGAGATCCAATGAATTTGTGGATTTATGATCAGATTATCTATGAATATTATTTGAGTCTTCTCTAAATTCATATATGCAAGACTTAAATAGCTTTGAATTTCTCTCCGATCTATTGATTCGGTTTGGCCAACTAGATTGATCTATCTTGCCATGGGAGAGGTGCTTTGTGATGGGTTCAATCTTGCGGTTTCCTCACCTAATGACAAAGTAGGGGTAGCGAGGCATGTATTGTATTGTTACCATTAAGGATAAAAAGATGGGGTTTATATCATATTGCTTGAATTTATCCCTCTACATCATGTCATCTTGCTTAATGCGCTACTCTGTTCTTTTGAACTTAATACTCTAGATGCAGGAAGGAGTTGGTCTACTTGTCACGGACGTGATGCCTATATTCATGATCATTGCCTTAGATATCGTCATAACTATACGCTTTTCTATCAATTGCTCAACAGTAATTTGTTCACCCACCATATGTTTTCTTTCAAGAGAGAAGCCTCTAGTGAAACCTATGGCCCCGGGTCTATTTTCCATTATATATTTTCAAGTCTATAAACCAAAAATACAAAAATACCTCGCTGAGTTTTATTTCATTTTTTTATATTTATCTCTATAAGATCTCACTTTTGCTCGTGATCGTGAAGGGATTGACAACCCCTTTTTCGCGTTGTGTGCAAGTGTTTGTTAGTTTGTGCAGGTGCATCTATTGGAGACTTGCTTGTTCCTCCTACTAGATTGATACCTAGGTTCTTAACTGAGGGAAATACTTATCTCTACTTTGTTGCATCACCCATTCCTCTTTAAGGAAAATAACAACGCAAGCTCAAGTAGTAGCACATACTCTCAGCCCCGAGGGTGAACTACTCCCTCCTCATCATGGAAACCGCAGGGATGATGAAGATGGCCACCGGTGATGATTTCGCCCTCCGATAGGGTGCCAAAAAAGGCCTCTAGATGAGATCGCTTTGGAACAGAGGGCTTGTGGCGGCGGCATTGAAGTTCTAAGTTTCTTTCTGGGGTTTTCTATATTTATAGGAATTTTTGGAGTCAGTTTCACATTGGGGGCCCACGAGGGACCGAGAAGCTCAGACGGTGAGGCCTACCCCCCAGGGCGTGCCCCATGAGCTAGTCGCTCCCCTGAACTTCGTCTCTCCCACCTCTCAGGCTTCGGGGGTCTCTTCTTGTCAATAAAAAATCAGCGTAAAGTTCCAGCCCACTCCGAGAACTTTTATTTCTCCACAAAAATAACAGCATGATAGTTCTGCTAAAAACAACACTGGTCCAGGTTAGTTTCATTCAAATCATATAAAATTGCAACAAAACCATATAAAATTGTTACAAACATGGCATGAATACTTCATAAATGATAGATACGTTGGAGACGTATCACTTGCTAGGCCTGCCGTCGACGCCACCATGAACCAGACAGCGTCGTCCTCCTGCGTGAGTCCGTCAACCCGCATCGGACGCCGAGACTCCACCACGCCATGCAGCCGAGATCCGCCGTCATCAATGCGGAGGATGAAACCCCGCTCCACCACTAGGCTCTTTCAATTAGCACCTGCTCCAAAATGATGCCCCCAAGAGAGAGAAGGACATCCAAGATGCCGTCATCATCCGATCCGGGAAGACCTAGATCTAGGGTTTCCCCTGGAGCATCCCAAGTGTGGTGTTGTGACCTGCAACAACGATGCCTCAAGAAGGGAACGATGTCATAGATGCCGCCATCGTCTGCCATGACCGTAGACGACGCAATTTTCACCAGAAGTCGCGTCCCCCCGGTCCCGCAGTTGACTGGACCTGTACAGAGTCTTGTCGTGAAGACGAAAGCCACTGTCAGCATACCCACAAGGAACCTCCAGCCGCCCCACACCGGTCCCTCCACGCACCCCCGGTTGGACAAAACCATGTCGAGGCGGACCTGGGCGTGACGCCAGATCCACGGCTTCCGCCGCTACCCATCTCTAGACACAAATTCCACGAGGGGATCAGGCCGCCGCCTTACAGGGAAGGGGCGCCGCCATACCTACTGCTCGCAGATCCAGCACCCGAGTCGCCCCTGCCGCCTCCGAGAGATCTCGCAACACACCACCTGACCTAGCGCTTTGGTGTCGGGCCCGCTGCCACTTCGGACTTGGCCGGCTGCAGTGACGACAAGGGAAGAGACGTGAGGGGGCTGGCGGCGCTAGGGTTTGGGTCCCTTTACGTCGCCCAGGGGAGGCGACGCGAGGGGGTGAGACTAGATAGGAGGACGGAAGGAAGCAAGGCTATTGGGACTATTACATTTTTATTTGGCTTGTAAATTATGAGTTATTTATTTGGTTGTCTTTTCTGGGTATATTTATTTGGTTGTCAAACTATGAGATAATCGTATTTTGTCTGAATTATGTTAACTTGGGCCAAATTCTATTGGTATGTTGCAAAAAGAGCAAACAAAGGCCGCAAACCGGTCGCGAGGACAAAAATGGATCCGCGCGTTGGGCGCAATGGCCGATCCAAATGGACGAAAAGCGGACAAAACGTGCGATCTGTTTGAATCTGCGCGTTGAAGTTGCTCTTAGCATTTAGGTAATTTTCCTCCGTCATTGTTTGTCAAACATTAACCGCATGCGTTCATTGTTCCCATAAATTTGAGGAGACCAACCTAGACGCGCCTTCATTATATATTTCCATATACTGGAGGAGTCTAAAAGAGACGGGTGTTCATTATTTCATTCTTCCTCCGTTCATTTTTACAAGTCATTTTAGACAACTGAAATTAAATTGTTTTGCATGCTGTCTTAAATCTCTACAGGGTCTTATGGATGTGAACAGAGGGAGTAGTCGCAAAGTCATATTGAACGGTTCCGTGATGTACCGGTAGATCCTACACCGGCCGTTTACTCCGCGATTCGTGTAGTGCTGGCCCACGTCCATGTATATCATCTTTATTGTGTGTGAAACTGCCCGTATTTGTAATAAGCTAGGAAAGTGGCCGGCCCCCACAAACCACTTTGTGCCAGATTTACATTTACTGCGCCGCTGTAACGGGGACCTTCCTCCCGCTCTATTTCCCCCTTCTCTTCCTTCTTCCTCCATCCTGTGATTCCCTCAATTTTTTTTGAAAGATCCGGTGCTGCTGGCATTTCATTGATTTAGAAGGAAGAAGGCGGAAAACATTGTGATAAAGTGATCAGGTGGGCGGTTAGAATAGGACCCAAAGAAAAAGAAAGAGAAGGCATCGCCTGGTCAGGAACTAGCAGAGGTCATAAGAAAAGCCTCTAGGTTACAATTTCCCGACTATCCCCGAAGGGGCTCATGAGTTGTTTGGTGCCAGCCAATCACCATTGATCCAGGGCACACCGCACAGCAGCAAGAATGTGAGGGGGGCGATGGAATCTTGCCTCTGAAGATCGCCTCGTTTCTCTCCTGCCATATCTCACAGGTGATCAACACGATCATGGACCTGATCCCCCTCCGCGCCTCACCTGAAGACCGTGCGATGATATCCCTCACCGTAGCGGTGGTGCTGCTGCCAGGTCTCCAAATGTTCGGGTGGAGGGCGTCGCAGCCGGTCCAGGCGGCCGCAGCAAGTCAGACCGCCCTGGAAACGGTGCATTCCCAGAACAAGTGCAGAGATGATTCCAGGTGCCTTGCACACAGGCCGCAGAAGTAGCTGTTCGGCCATCCTCTTCTTTGCAGCCTATCATTGCACCATAGGCGATCTTGGTGGACCAGCCAAGAGAACATCTTCGTTTTTGCCGGTGCCCACGCCTTCCAGAAAAGTTGTATGAAGCCCGGCCTTCTGGACATGTCATTGAGCCAGGTAAGCGGAGGTCATGGTGTAAGTACCAGAGCTTGACGCCGTCCACTGAAAGGCGTTCGGGACCCCAGGCTCCAGAGCGATGCCTGCCGAACCAAGAGCCCGCGAAAGGCCGACGAATTCCACCACCAGGGCGACATGATTGCCATGGCAGAGATCAGCAATCCATCGGTCGTCGAGTAGGGTTGCGAAAGTGTTGCTGCTTGTAACCCTAAAGCGGCAAAAAATACCTTGATTCTCTTTAACTTTTCATTTAGAGAAGGATTTTCAGTGTGAAAAAGTTCTTCATGAACATGATTTGTTCCACCTTTACCATATTTAGATTGAACCTCTTCATGTTCATCATTGTATTCGTCGAAATTGATCCTTTAAAAAAATCGTGTACATCAGGTACAAGGTTATGTAATAATTCAGATATCAATATTATGTGAATATAAATATACTTGTTTTGAACCTAAGATTTGGTTGAGAAAGAACATCTCTTGCATCTGAAAAATCTTCACATTGTTCATTTCTGAAGCTTTGTTCAGCAACCTGCGTATCAACCATGCTAAATTTGGAATCTATCATTCTTAAGAAGTTGCTCCCCACTATACCCTATTCTCTCACCATGCACGTTGTCCACATCATCATGGTGCCACATCAATGTTAAGTGCAGCCACGTCACCCCTTTTTCGCCATCAGTTGTTGCCCAAGCTACGGATCGTTTATTTCTCCTTCCTTTTTAGAGGGGTGTTTAAATCTCCTTTCTGCATGTGGGCTATGGAAGCGACTTCTCATCTACTCCAGCCAAGTTTGTGTACGTGGGCTTAAAAGTAGCTCCCTGTGGCCCACCACAAATTTACCTGAGCGTTTCGTTTGACCTCGCCTCTTTATTATTCCCTAAATAAAAAAAACGTCGCCTCTTCATTGCAGCAAATCAACCAGATTATTTTGTCCCCGTTTACTCTTCCTCTTCGTATTCTCTTCTTCCTGACTTGAATCTTCTTCCTATTATCGCTCCCCATTCCAGAACCATCTCAGTTTGATCATGTGTAGCTCCAAATCAATCTGATTTCATCTTTTTTCCTTATCTAATTTTGTATTTTTGGCTCTGCAGGTACAAAGATTTGATTGTGCATCGCCACTCAAGATCGACGGTGTTTTACTCGCACCCGATGAATCGTCGATGGCTATGTGGATTGTGTATTAGGAGTTTCTGCGTCGCCATGAACCCATAATCTTTGGCTCCGTTCTTTCTCCGGTCATTGGATTCACATGGGATTCTGCCCCCAGACTGTGTTGGTTGGTCACAGAAATATTGATTTCGGGCTCTCTCTCTCTCTCTCTCTCTCTCTCTCTCTCTCTCTCTCTGAATAGGATGGTACTCCCTCCGTCCCCAAAAACATGTCGCGAGTGGATATTTGCAATTTAGTCCTCCATGTTTTCCCGACCGAACCCGAGGTCCCTCTTCTTCCTCGCTCTCGCTCTCACTCTCTCCCGGCCGAACCCGACGACGGGCGCCGCCTTGCCGCCCCTCTCCGCCACCGCTCCTCCCGCCCCACGCCGCCCCCGGCGCCCCTCTCCGCCACCGCTCCTCCCGCCCCACGCCGCCCCCACTGCCACCACCCCTCCCGCCTCACGCCCCACGCTGCCTCGTTCCCTGCCTCGTTCCCCAACGTGAAGCACGCATTTTTTTGTCGATCCTCCTGCCGTTCCTGTCCGACGACCATGTGTTTACCTCACCGGGGCACGGCAGCGGGGCGCCCTCCTTTCTCGCATTCCTGGCGCGGCGGCTGCTCGGCGGATTGCAAAGAGGCAGGTGGAGGAGCTCACCAAGTAGCCCGCCGGAGTCAAAGGTCTCCTTTTTCCCCTTCTCCTCCCTTTGATCTACTGCACCCATACAATTTCTTCTTTTATCTTCTTGGATTGTTCGGGCCATGTCCACCCAATTTCTTCTTCATCATCCTTGATTTCTACAGGCATTCGAGGATAGGGACAAGCCGGCGGCGCAGCCAGTGACTGGAGCGGCGGCGCGAGCTCTGTCTCCGGGGAGAAGCCGATGGGCGACGTCAGCGAGCTCGTCTCCATGCGTTAACCCCTCTGTGCGTTGCGGGGTGGGGAGCCAACTCCGTGAGCTCGTCTTCGTGCGGCTACCGGGGGTTTGCCCCTCAGCTCGCCGCAAACTCTATTTCCGGGGAGAAGCGGCGTCGGCGACTCCGTGAGGGCGGCCGCCGGCGCAAGCCCAGGTTCGCCCCTCACCCCATCCATCCCAACTCCAAACTCTGAAACTTCATTTTTTCTTTTCTGAAATGAACTCTGAAACTTCGTTTTTTCTTTTCTGAAATGAACTCTGAAACTTAGCAATGGTTAATGGTGACTGAGTAGGTCGATTTTCGGCGGCTTCGCTCAAGGCCAACGATTGGGCGCGTGTGGTGGCAGTTCGAGGAGTGGCGACATCTTCTGGTGGATTGCTGTGTGTGCTTTGGTCTGAAAGTTTGTGATTGGAAGGAGTGGCAACATCTTCAGGTGGAAGGAGTGGCAGTTCAAGGACATCTTCAACAGTGGTCTGAATTGATTCAGGTGATTCCTGAATTGCTGCATTTTCAACTGCACTAAACAACTGCATTCTCAACTGCTGAATTAGACTGAATATTCCTCCTGTATAATGTCACAACTAAACATCTGCACTTCTAGAATTAGTGTGCACTTATAGAACTAGTCTGCACTTATAAAATGGTACAATAGTGTACAGGAGTAATCTGTCATGTGACAGTAGTCATGATTAATCATCTTGAGCTTTTTCCATTTAATTTTTGAATCACAGCATCATTTAAATTTGTTTTTAAACTTGTTTCATGCATCCATGGCCGCACCATAGCAGCGAGTACTGCTTGTTGAGATACTACTACTCCTGTCAATAGCATACTGAATACTCCTGTCAATAAACTGAATGGCACAGTACTGTACATGAGTATTTAGATAGTTTAATGTTGACGTATAAACTGAATGTTTAGACAGAGTTCTTATTCATGTGCTCCTGTCAATAGAATCAAAACTGATTTATTACCTTTCCAAGTTTGTTTCTGAATAGTAGTGACCTGGAGTAGTGTAGTGGTCCTGTAGTGACCAAATTTTCAAATACTCTCTCTAAGTTGGTGAAAATACCCCTTATACTTCATGCTCAAGATGTTTTTTGCAGAAAATGCTGCCATACTCAAGTTTTTTTGCTGAAAATACTCCATGTTCAAGTTGAATGCATCCAAAAAATTTGTGTTGTCAGTGAGGGACTGAAGAAAATGTGCTCTCAAATTTATTTACTGTAGATCCAGTAGAACAAATTGTGTTGGCAAATTTCAAATTGTGTCTCAGACAATGGCCTGGAGTACTCATCATGGAGTAGTTCTGGTAGATTTCTTGGACTTCAGATTTCAAGATCATGGAGTAGTTCTGGCATGGAGTAGTTATGGCAGATTGCTGTATTAATATAGGAGTACTCTGTTTAGAACATGGAGTAAATTCAGTAGAAATTTTTACAGCATGTACTCAAAACTTTAGACTTGCTTTTGTACCGCTCCAGCTTACTCAAAACTTTAGAACATGTTCAGTTTTCAGTTAACTCCATACAAGGGACTCTTGCTTTTTTACTAAAGCTAGATTGCAATTGCAGTAGAAGATAATCTCATATCATCAGTAGATTGCAATTTGGAGTATCATCTAACTGATGATATGGGATTAGCAAAGGCCTTGCTTGCCAAGCATACAGATTAGCAAAGGCCTTGCTTGCCACTAACCTTAAAAGTATACTGATTGTGACATTAGCATGCCTCATTGAAATAAATCCAAATATTCTAAATTAATTCAAATAACTAAAATTAATCCAAATTATTACCTTTGCATGCCTGTGGTAGAAAAGTGTCAAGAAAAATATACTCCTGTCAATAGAATCAAAACTGATTTATTACCTTTGCATATAAACTACTCCTAGTGAAACTACAACACATTACAATCAATTTATGTTTGCTTATTTTTGTTTTTTCTCTCTACAGGAAATACTTTGGCATGGTATAGTTTGACCAGCCACAGGACCAAATCAGTTAACCTACTCCCTTTAGTTTGCATCAAGGTATAGATCTTTTAACTGAATTTTAACAGTCTGGTGATGTTTTCACTGACATCACAAGTTAAATGTTTCCTTGCATGTTCAACTGAATTATGGCCGAGTTTAGATATTTAACAAAATTATGACATCTTGTGAGGTGGTGCCTTATTCAGCCTGTGCAAGCTTGTGTTTTCCTGTGCTGTATGTAAACTGTAATCATCTTCAGCCTACTCCTTCAGTACAAACACCTGACTGACTCTTCAGATTGTGATTCGATTTTCGCAATTGATAATCAGCGTAGTCAGCAAGCAATTCAGCATCATTTGGGTTCCTGTATGTAAACCTAACAATGGAGTTTGTGACCTGCATTAGATTATTAGACATCTTTCATGTGTCATGTTTTGGACAGTTCTATTAGAGTTTTGCTTTGGTTCATGCTATTCAACTTACATTCCTTTTTTAAAGAAAAGCTTACATTCCTTGATATAGCTTGATAAGCCAGCTTCGTAAAATGGATCTGACATTCAGACATGTCGGGGAAAATTCTACTCCCCGACATAGTAAATGTACAATGGAAATTGCAGGCAAAAGAAGGTTCTCTTATCAACTCTTTCTAAAAAAGAAGGTTCTCTTATATAGCTTTAAATAAGACAAAATATATGATCGTCTGATCTCTAGATAGAAACCTGGTTATGGTTAGTCCGGGTGTGTGGAAGGGGAGCATGCAAAATACACAATTCTTGAAGTTGATTATCTAATGCCTGGTTTACCAAAGATGTTGACTATCATCAATTCCCATCTTCTGTTAGGCACATGTTTGCGTCATGGCGCCGAGTAGTCTGTTTGGTTTGGATCTACAACTACAACTAGGCCGAATAGGAATTTTGGTAGTGGTGGTTGTCGATCCTAACACCAAGTTGCTTTCTATTGTTCAGGTTTGGAGACCAATGAATCCTAAAAACTGTGAGGTTTTGGTCTGCCATGTCCCCATAACAGAGCAAGATGAAGATAAAGAGCTTTATAAATTCCCATTGACTGACTGAATTATACTCTGATCATAATTGACACTTGCTGGCTGAATTATACTCTGATCATAATTGACACTTGACAGTTTACACTCCACATCCACTCCATACCTTTCCCTGGAGTACAGTTTACACTTGACAGTGTTTGTTCAGATCATAATTGCTCTGCTGATATCTACTGATTTTTTTCAGTTAACACTAATCATATTCAGTTAACATTGTTCTTCCTGATGAACAGGAGCAGAGCAGCAACTCCTTACAGTACACT